>NW_006400915.1:0-860 GCF_000299155.1 Elephantulus edwardii | reverse complement strand
TGGCCTATAGTTTTCTATTTTGGTGGTGTCTTTTCCTGGCTTTGGTATCAAAGATATGTTTGCTTCATAGAATGATTCTGGGAGGATTCCACCTTCTGTTTTCTGAAATAATTTATGTAGAATCGGTAACAGTTCTTCTCTGAATGTTTGATAAAATTCACTTGTGAAACTATCTGGTTCAGGGCTTTTTTTGGTTGGAAGTTATTGTATTACTTTTCAATTTCTTCTTTTCTAATGAGTCTCTTCAGATGTTCAATTTTGGTTTGTGTCAGTTTAGGTAGGTTGTGTTTTTCTAAGTATTTGTCCATTTTCTCTAGAATTTCATATTTGTTTGAGTGTAGTTTTTCATAATACTCTAATGTTAGGTTTTTTATTTTAGTTGGGTCTGTTGTGATGTTGCCTGATTCATCTCTTATTCCGATTATTTGTGTCTTCTCCCTCTTTTCTTTTGTGAGTGTTGCTAGTGGTTTATCGATTTTATTGATCTTTTTAAAGAACCGACTCCTAGTTTTGTTGATAGTTTCAATTGTTTTTCTCCTTTCTATTTCATTTATTTCTCCTCTAGTTTTTATAATTTCAGTTTTTTTAAAGGATGTCGGGTTTTCTTGCTGTTCTTTTTCAATTTGCTGGAGATATTGGGTTAGAGAGTCAATAGTCTGTTTTTCCTGTCTTTTGATGTCTTTGCTTATTGCTATAAATTGGCCTCTGATTCCTGCTTTGGCTGTTTCCCGGAGGTTTTGGCAAGTGGTGTTTTCATTGTCATTAGTTTCAAGAAACCTTTTGATTTCATTTTTTATTTATTCTACTACCCAGTCATGTTCAAGAAAGGTGTTGTTCAGCTTCCAAATGTATGGTTTTTT
>NW_006400914.1:0-12670 GCF_000299155.1 Elephantulus edwardii | reverse complement strand
GTCCAGTGGTGAGAATCTTTGTCTTCTTGACATTGAGCCTCAATCCATATTGAAGACTGCAGTCCTTGACCCTCAGCAGCAAGCGCTTCAGGTCCTCAGTTTTAGCAAGCAGGGTTGTGTCATCTGCATAACGCATATTGTTTATGGATCTTCCACCAACCTTGATGCCACATTTCTCTTCATAGAGTCCAGCCTCCCGGATGATCTGCTCTGCATACAAGTTGAAAAGGTATGGAGATAGGAAACATCCCTGGCGTACGCCCTTCCCAATTTTTAACCATGCAGTGTTACCCTGCTCTGTTCTAACAGCTGCCTCTTGGTTCAATTATAAGTTTCACATTTGTGTGATCAAGTGTTCTGGGATTCCCATTCTTCTCAATTTGTTCTGATCCACACAGTCAAACGCCTTTGCATAATCAGTGAAGCACAGATAGACTTTCCTCTGGTACTCCCGTCTTTCTGCCAAGATCCATCTAACATTAGCTACGATATCCTTAGTACCACGACCACTTCTAAACTCAGCCTGGACTTCAGGCAGTTCTCTGCTGATGTGCTGTTCCAGTCATTTTTTGATAATCTTCAGTAGAATCTTGCTTGCATTTGAAATCAATGATATTGTTCTGTAGTTTCCACACTCTGTTGGGTCACCCTTCTTTGGAATGGGAACAAATATAGATCTCTTTCAGTCAGTTGACCAAGTGGTTGCTCTCCAGATTTCTTGGCACAACCTGGTGAACACATCCAGGGCAGCATCTCTTAGCTGAAAAATGTCAATTGGTATACCATCTTTCCTGGGGTCTTATTTTTTGCTATTTCTTTCAAAGCAGCTTGAACTTCTTCCTTCATCCCCATAGGCTCTTGCTCATATGTTGTTTCATTAAATTCTTCTGTGTCTGCCAATTCCTTCCTATACAATGACTCAGTATGTTCTTTCCATCTTCTTTTGATACCTCCTGGATCATTTTATATTCTGTCTAAAGCATCCTTCTACAATCAGGAAAGATGTATGTTAAGGAAGCGTCCTATATCTTCACCTTTTCAAACTACATGCAGAACAGATCATTTGGGAAGCTGGACTTTATGAAGAGGAATATGGCATCAGAATTGAAGGAAGACTCTCCGCAGTCTGCATTATGCAAAGGACACAGCCTTGCTTGCTGAAATTGAAGAGGACGTGAGGTGTTTGCTGCGGAAATTCAAGGATTATAGTCTTTAATATGGATTGAAGCTCAATATCAAGAAAACAAAGATTCTCATTACTAGAAGAATTGCCATCCTCATGAATAATGGTGAATAGATTGAGATCATTAACAACTTCAGCTTGCTTGCTTCCATAATCGACACTCTTGGCTCCAGCAGTCAGGAAATAAAACAATGAATTGGGTTGGGAAAGTCTACTGTCAGGGACTTCTCTAGAGTGCTGAAGAGCAACGACATCAGTATGGAGACTAAGGTATCCTTGATACAGGCAATTTCCTGTGGAATTATTTGCTATGCATCAGAAAGCTGAACAATGACTAAGTATGGTCGAAAAAGGATCGATGCCTTTGACTTATGGTGCTGGGGAAGAGTCTTGGATATACTGTGGAATACCAGGAGAGCAAACAGATCTGTCCTGGAGAGGGTGAAACCATATTGCTCAACTGTGGCAAGGATTTCGAGCTTTGTTTCACATATTTTGGGCATGTGTCCAGGAGGGACCAATCCTTGAAGAGGAACATCATGCTTGAAAGGGTGGATAGACAGCACAGAAGAGAAGACCTAGACTGACTCTGACTGGAGAAATGGGCTTAGGTCTGTTGGAGATGATGAGCTTGGCTCAGGATAGGGCAGGGTTCAGAGCTAATCTTCAGAGGGTCGCTGTGAATCAGTCCTTCTTCTCTGCTTCCAACTTTCGCATTCCAGTCACCAATTATTATTAATGGATGTTAATTATATTTTTAACAAATCTCAGACTGTAAAAATTGGTAGAAATTCTAATTCTCCCTTTATCTTTAGTTGTTGTGCATACGTTTTAAAGAATAGATATAGTAACAGGTCTTTTTTATATGTGTACAGAGTATTCTAACTCTCCCAGTATTATTGTACTTCAGCATAGATCTTCAAATGGTCTCTTTAGTTAAAAAGACTATTTCAAAATCTGTCCTGAATTCAGTGTTGTCATTAGCATGATAATACCCATACTGATACAAAGAATATGTGCTAATACAATTGTTCACCAAATAAATGCATTAAGAATTAAAGGGAAACATGGAGAAATTTTGGGTTTCTTGAAACTAATTTGTAAAGTGTGACACATAGCATATATGCAGTTAAGATTCAGGAATACAGATTAATACAAAATACTGTAATACAAAAAAATGGAAACAAATAAGGATTGGCATTTAGAAAGTACAACCTCAGTTACAGAAATAAGACTGCGAATCACATGATAGTCTTTTGTGTAACAGACAATTTATTTATTGCACATAACCTTTTTAAAATAACAAATCTAATTGGTAACTGTACACCTCACTTAACGGAACACCCAAGATTCAAATAGTTAGTCCCGTAATTTTCTGACTCCAAATACTTACTATCAACAATCAAAACAAGTTCGGGGGCCAACTATGGAACATATTCTTAATAGTTCACCTGCAAATTCAAACGGCAATTGAAAAAAACTTAAACACACTTATCAGAGCCAACATATGAGCTTATCTCACTAGAATTTTAAAGTTACCTACCAACATGCTTTGCTACATTGAGTAATAAAGTCTAAAGACCAGAATGTGTTGTGCAGTGACAATAAGGATGACATATATCATCCATGAAGAATGCAGAAGGTCATGGCAAAGGCGGAGCAAGAAGAAAAGACCAAAATGGATCTGAGACTGTGAATATCTCACTAGAGTGCCAGAAAGCCAAAGCAAAGGAAAGAGATCAAGAAGTTAAGGAGCTAAAACAGAAGAGTTCAAAGAACAAGGCAGGTAGGCAAAACCAAGCATTATAATTAAATGTGCAAAGAGCTGGATTTGGAAAATCAAAAAAGATAAATTAGCTGGGCATTTCTTAAACTGAAGGAACCAAAAAGCAAATTCAAGCCTCAAGTTGCAATTCTTAAGGCTGCTCTGGTGGTCTAATGGCAAGAAGTTGCACGGCAATCCTGAAGGCATGTGGTTCAAATTCACCAGCTGATATGTGGGAGAAGGATGGGCAATCTTCTCCCTTGTAATTAACCTCCCAGAGGCCCAGCAAGCTATGGGTTGGATCTGACTCGATAGTACACAACAACAACAACATGGAAAGAATGTTGAATGACCCAGGAAGTATCAAAAGAAGATGGTAAGAATACAGAGAATCACTGTACCAAAAAACCTGGCTGACACAGAAGAGTTTCATGAAACATATGATAAAGAGGAAATGGTGATAAACGAGGACGTTCAAGCCGCTGTGAAAGAATTGACCAAAAGTAAGGCCCTAAGAATTTAAAGCACATCCACTGACATATTTTAGCCAACAGATGCTGCCTTGAAGTGCTCAATAGATTGTGCCAAGAAATCAGGAGGACAACTACCTGGCAACTCCCTGGGATAGATTCATGTTTATGACCATTCCAAATAAAGGTGATCAGAGTATGGAAATTATAAAATGATATAATTAATACACAAGAAAGAAAAATCCTGCTGAAGATTACAAAACAAAAACAAAAACAAGCCAACAAACTAATAAACACACTGGAACAGTAAATACATCAACAGAGAAATGCCAAATGGCTGGGTTTAGAAGACACTAGGGACATTATAGACAATGTTAGATGGATCTTAGCTGAGAGCAAATAATACCAGAGGAATACCTATCTATATTTCATCAACAATACAAAGGCATTTGATTTTGTGGATCTTGAGAAGAATTGGAATCCCAGATACTTGTTTGTGCTGATGTGAAACTCATACTTGGACCAGGAGGCAGTCATTAAAACAGCAAGGTAACACTGCATAGTTCAAGATCACGAAAGGTGTATGCTAGGCATGCATACTATTTTCATACCTTTTCAATTTATATGCAGAACAGATCATCTGGGAGGCTTCACTTTCTGAGGGGGAATGTGTAATTAGGCTTGCAAGAAGACTGTTCAGCAACCTACGTTATGCAGATGACACAATTTTGCTTGCTGCTAGGAGGACCTGTGGCACTTGTAGAAGGTCAAGGACTGTAGTCTTTAATGTGGACTAAAACTCAATATAAAAAAAAAATACAAAAATTCTCACCACTAGGTCAATTGACCACATTATGATAGATGGAGAAGAGATTGAGATTGTTAAGAGAGTTAGCTTGCTTTAGTTTCACAATCAACATTCTTGGTGCCAGCAGATAGAAAATCAAAAGACTAATTGCATTGGGAAAACCTGCTGTCAGGAACCTCTCCAATAATGTAAGTCTAGAGACTAAGGTGTACCTGGTCCAAGCCATGGTCTTTGTAATTACTTGCTATGTGTCAGAGAGCAAGATAAAGACTAAAGGTAATATAAGAAGAATAGATATCTTCGAGTTGTGCTGGAGAAGAGTATTGAACATACCATGGACTGCTAAGAGAGCAAACAAGTCTGTCCTGGAGAGGGTGAAACCAGGCTGCTCCTGGGAGGCAAGGATTCAGAAACTTCATCTGACGTATTTTTGGCATGTTGCAAGGAGGGCCCAGTCCTTGGGGAAGAACATCGTGCTTGGAAGTGTGTTAGGATAGTGCAAGAAAGGAAGATCTTCCTTGAGAGAAAGATTGACTCAGTGACTAGAGTAATAATGTTATGTGTGTCAGAGACAATGAAATTGTTTCAAGATAGAGCAGAGTTGAGAGCTGTTGTACCTAGTGCCACTATAAGTAGGAAGTGACTCAATGGCACACAACAACTACAACATATAAAAAATGGGAGAAAAGCTATAAACTGATATAATAATACATAGTTGAACATAGATTACAAAGGGCAGCTAAAGAAGATAAAGTTTTATAATGAAATTAGCTAAGAGCTGGAGTTTAAAAATCAAAAGGGAAGAACATGCTTGATATTTGCCAAGCTGAAAGAATTGAAGAACAAATTCTACCTACAAGTTATAATACTGCAGGATACTAAGTGTAACATAGTGAATGACAGAGAAAGCATGTAAAAGAAATGGTGTAGTAAGTACATGAATAAGTGAAGGGATAGAATTGCTACCTGGTGTAAGTCTGGAGACTAGGGTGCACCTGATACAGGTCATGGTCTTTGTAATCACTTGCTATGCATCAAAGAGCTGGACAATGACTAGGGAGGACAGAAGGAGACTGATGCCTTTAGGTTGTGGTGTTATTGAATATATTATGGGTTGCTAAGAAAACAAACAGGTCCTAGAGTAGGTGAAACCAGGCTGCTCCTTGGAGGTAAGGATTCTGAAGCTTCGTCTAACACATTTTGGACATGTTGAAAGGAGGACCAGTGCTTGGAGAGGGAAGTCATGCTTGAGGGGGTGTAGGAACAGCGCAAGAGAGGGAGATCCTCGATGAGATGAATTGATTCAGTTACTGGGGTAATGGGGGTGAATTTGTCAGAGACAATATGATTGACACAGGATACAGCAAGGTTTAGGGGTGTTGTACATAAGGTTGCTATGAGCTGCAGGCCACTGAATGGCACATAATAACAATAGCCTCTCTCTCTCTCTCTCTCTCTCCCCTTTCTCCCTCTCTTCCCCCCTCTCCTCCCTTCCTTCCTCCCTTTCTCACTCCCATGGAAGGGCTAAAAACAAAACCTCTCAGGAAAGAGGAGGGAAAGCAAAAATGATTGTATCAAGATGATAGTACCTGTGGCAGGAGCGAGAATAAGGATCACATCAGGAAGAAGCTCCTCCTCAGGAAGGCAGAGAGTCAAAATTGAACCAATCTCATAGGCAGTATTTACCAAGCTATGTCATGGAACTGAGCGCCATCAAACAGTACCCAGCTGAGGGTTGCACTCTTTTTCTGTTGGCTCCACCCCAGAATTTCCAAAGTTGTTTCCTCCTGCTCTTCTTTCCCTCTCTCTTTAACTCTTTTGCATAGCCCATGTCTATCATTCACCAGCCATGCCTTTGTTGAATAACCTTAATAAGCCTTTTCCACTTGTTTTGCTCAATTACCACTACTCTGTGTGAGTCTCTTCACTTATTTGCAATCACCTCACCTCACTCCCTCAGGGGAAATGTTAACATGTGGTGGAGAGATAAAGAGAACTCTAGTTTTAGCTCATTTCAAGAACAAAGGCTGATCCACAGCGAAGCATTTCAGCAAGTAACACATGACCAAGACACAATAAATAGTATTGAATGAAAAAGTCAGTGAGGAAATATTAACTGAGGCTTTTCAGCAAACAGATAAAGCACTGGACATGCTCACTTGTCTATGCCCTGGAATTTTCCTATAACATCAAGCTGACTAACACTGGACGAGATCTGTATTTGGCCTAATGCAAATAAAGGTGACCAAGAGAATGTGGATATTTTGAACAACATTATTAATAATAAAGAAGTAAAATTATTCTCAAGATTATTTAAAAATTACTTTTTAAATTATAGATTCAGGCTGTAACGCAGGAAGATGGATTTGAGACCAGATTTTTCTAGCTCTAATGCTAAATTGATTGGAGGTCAACTTCAAGAAAACAAGGAATCTCACCACTGGGCCAATTGGCAGCATCATGGTAGATGGTGAAGAGATTGAGCTTGTTGACAGTTTCAGTTTGCTTGACTGTACAATCAACCCTCTTTATTCCAGCAGCCAGGAAATTAAAAGATAAATTGCACTGAGAAAGTCTGCTGTTTAGAGACCTCTCCAAAGTACTGAAGAGCAATGATGTCAGTCTGGAGACTAGGGTGTGCCTGATACAGACCATGGTTCTTGCAATTACTTGCTATGCATTAGAAATCTGTACAATGACTAAGAATAAGAGAAGGAGAAGTGATGCCTTTGAGCTGTAGAAGGGTAATAAATATGCCATGGACTGCTAGGAGGACAAAAAAGTTCATTCTAGAGAGGGTGAATCCAGGCTGCTCCTTGGAGGTAAAGATTCTGAAGCTTCATCTGACATACTTTGGACATGTTGCAAGATGGGATCAGTTCTTAGAGAAGGATGTCATGCTTGGGAGGGTGGAAGGACAGTGCAGGAGAGAAAGACTCTCAATGAGATGGATTGATTCAGTGACAAGTTAATGGGGATAGGTGTGTTGGAGACAATGAAATTGGCACTGGATAGAGCAGAGTTTAGAGCAGAGTTATGTCATACATAGGGTCGCTATGAGTCGCAGGTGACTCGATGGCACATAACAAGAACAATCCATCCTCTAGTAATGTCTGTTTTAAATTAAAACCATAGAGTACTAGTTTTAGCTGAGTTTCTATTATAAAACTCTGACTCTATCGCATCTTATAGAGTAACATTAACTTATCATTTTAAAAAGTACTATATGCAATTCTTTACAGAAATAATAGATTCTTTTAAAAATCTTTATTGTATAGTTATTTCATACACATTATCTACAAAATTGCTTTACACTGTACATATTATGAATATCTTCTTTTAGTGAGAATTATAAGTTTCAAGGTATTAGGTTAATTCCTTTAGTTACATTTGTTGAGATTCTATTACTTTCTAAAAAAACGTTGGTAATGTAATAGTTAAAATGTCAGGATGCTAACCAAAACATCAAGTGTTTAGCCGATTATCAACTCCATGGGAGAAACATATAGCAGTCTGCCTCTGAAAATATGTAAAGCATTGGAATCTCTATGTATCAGTTCTATTGTATCTCATAAAGTGGCTATCTATGAGTTTGCATTCACTTTATGAAAGTGAGTTTTGTTTGAATTTTTATGTGTCACTACCTGCAGACACAGGGAGCTATGGTGGCTTAGTGGTAAAAAGTTATGCTGCCAAACCAAAGGTATGTGGTTAAAACCCATCAACTGCTCTGTGAGAGAAATGTGGATAATCGCAAGTGTGGTTTACAGTCTTAAAATCCACTGGAAGTCTAGCTCTGTATTAGTTCCAACTCAACTGCACATAACAACAAGAAGACACAGTTTCAAATGAAATGAGATCAACATAGGCATGGTCTTCGTGTAGTGCATATAGAAGTAGATACTAAGAAAATATTCATTAAACCAATCACAAATCATTGCATTTGATGATGTACAATCATCCCTTGGAAACCATTATTTCCAGAATCCCCGATGATATGCCTGCATGTTGTTGTTGCTGTTGTTATGTGACATCAAGTCTTTTGCGACTCATAGCGACCCTTTGTACAACAGCCCTAAACCCTGCTCTGTCCTGTGCCAATCACACTGTCTCCAATACACCCATTCCGATTACCCGAGTCACTGAATCAATCTACCTCATAGAGGGCTTTCCCCTCCTGCTCTGTCCTTCCACCCTACCAAGCATGATGTCCCTCTCCAAGGACCGGTCCCTCCTTAAAACATGTTCAAAGTATGTTAGACGAAGCCTCAGAATCCTTGCCTCCAAGGAGCCACCTAATTTAACCCTTTCTAGGATGAATCTGATTGTTGTCCTAGCAGTCCATGGTACCCTCAATACTCTTCTCCAGCACCACAGCTCAAAGGAATCAATTCTCCTTTATCCTCCTTAGTCACTGTCCAATTCTCTGATGCGTAAAAAGTGATAGCAAAGATCATGGCCCGTAATACTAGTTTAAAGTAAATTTCATGTAATTCACATTTCATGCTCTCTCTTAACCTTCAAGGAATTTCTTTGGACTTCCAATTGATTATTTTTTCCCCTCAATATTTTGGATTCATTATTGGTTTAACCTGTGAATGTGAAATTCATGGATATGGAGAGTCCATTATATTTTAAAACAAAATAAATAGCACCAACAAATACCAGAATAATTCAATAATTCTATTTAGTAGATTAAGGAATATGTGCACTAAACCAGTGATAAAGAAGATACAGAGCCCAAATAAAAGTTATAAATATTAATTTAATGGACAATAAAAGTCCAAGTAAAAAAATCTAACAAATATAACAACTTTAGTAGCCTTGTAGGGAGCATATTTCTAGAAATACAATAAAATGGGGAAATCAAGAAAGGCACGAGATATCAAATGTCATGGGTGGGAGGAAAGGACTTCTGGTGGCTTTTAAGGGGCCACTTCATATGGAAATTTACCTATCAACAAAGGATTGAGGATCTTATTGCAAGGAGAATAGGACAAGAATTTAAAATGTAAATAGAGTACATGACAAAATGAGGTTTGCATTTTAATAGTCTCATTCTGGATGCTTCTTCAGGCTGTAACGCAGGAAGATGGATTTGAGACCAGATTTTTCTAGCTCTAATGCTAAGCCCTTTTTCACTACACCTCATTGCCCTCAATATTCATTATTGCATTTGCTTTTCTAAATAACCTTAGAAACTGAGACACCAGGGATTATTACTCGCTTAATACAGATGTTGAAATTAGGATAAAAACGAAATGTACAAGGTCAAGATCTTTTTATCTCTTGTGACAAAATGATAGTAATAATAGCTAAGAGTTACCAAAGGTCTACCTAGTTACAGGTTCTATATTAAATATAGTATGTATGCTAGCTTCCTTAATATGTACAAAATATTAAAAAATTCATTCTCAATTATCTGAAGAGGTAACTTTGGTACAATAAATTAAATGACTTCATGAAGTTTGTATAGCAAATACAGGCAAGAGCTATTTGACTCTAAAATATATATTCATAATCACTTTTGGCTCTCTTAGGTGAAATGTACTACATTGGTTCATTTCTCAGGATAGAAGACATTTTATCAACTCTTTCTGTCTTCAGAAAAATTAACTGGCACATTTTATTCTGCCTCAGATGAAAATTTGGTAAGAGAATCATAGTATCTGCAAAATTCAACGACTAATTTACTTTTTAAAGTTCTGATGATAATTGGACACTTACTAGCAGACATAGTATTTTTCATTCATCTTTCACTATTTTCCAATGAAAAATAAATAGTTGTAGTGATGATAAAGTGAGATAGAATGATGGCTGAATGCAATGTAAAATAGCCATAAAGGCCCTTGGGCACAAATGACAAACTAAGTATAAATGATCCAATGAAAATCTCTCGTACTTAAAAAGTATTTTTAAGTACAAATTCCTGTTGTTATTGAGTTGATTTCAACTCTCATAGCACCTCTATAGGACAAGGTACAATTGTTGCATGAAGTTACCAATGCCACGGGTCTTTGTAGAACCAGATTTAATATCTTTCCCCAAGAGGGAAGCTAGTAGAATTGAACCAGTAAACTTCAGTTAACAGTTAAATACTTAACCACTGTATCATCAGGACACTTTTTAAAATTATTAATTTCAATGAACATTTACAGAGATTTTGGATTTCCATTCATTCATTGTTGCACTTTTCTCCCAGCCCATCCCACCTCCACCCCCAGTTCACTCCTCTCCTTGAAAAGCAAAAGAAAAAACTCCTTCATTGGTACACAATCACCCAGCACCCCCCCCCCAAACCTCCACCCTGAGTGTGCTCTTACAATAATAATAATGCCCTAAAATATATTAGTTTTAAACTGTGCTCTCCCTAATTAGCTTCAATGCAGGAAACATAATTTATCCAGTTTTTCTTAGTCTTGCCCCCACCCTGATGTCATCCTCATTCTACAACATTGACACCATACAGTATTTGACCCTTTGTGACTGAGATATTTCACTCAGCATAATGTCCTCTAGGGTCACCCATTTTGAATAATATTGCATGAGTTCCTTGTTTTTCAATGCAACTGTTCCATTGTGTGAATATACCAGAGCTTCTCTATCCACTCATTTGTTGACGGGCACTTAGGACTCCTTTTTTGTGTATGAATAACAGTTTGTCAGCATGAGTATACATTATCAAGTTGTGTGCTTTATTGTTTCTTAGTTTGAATTAGTATTCACTGTTTGATCCCCCTGACACATAAAGTTACTTAACAACATATGTGGATATATTTTAAATGGAATACAACTGAAAACAAAATTATGTATACCAATAAATTATTACTTCAGTGCATACTGTAACATATTTATGAGTGTTCAAAATGACTTAAAAGTTATCAAAATGAATGTGTAAGGCACAATATCTATGAATGCAACACAATGTATACAAAACAATGTGTGCAAGCCAATAGAAAATAGTTTTAAAAAATAAACATGTTGTTGTTGTTGTTGTGTGCCGTCGAGTTGCATGCGACTCATAGCGATCCTATGTACAACAGCTCTAAACTCGGCTCTGTCCTGTGCCAAACTCATTGCCTCCAACACACTCATCCTGATTGCCCCAGTCACAGAATCAATCCATCTCCCAGAGGGCCTTCCCCTCCTGCGCCTGCCCTCCACCCTCCCAAGCATGATGTCCCTCTTCCAGGATGGTCTCTCCTTACAACGTGACCAAAGTATGTCAGACAAAGCCTCAGAATTTTTGCCTCCAAGGAGTAGCCCGGTTTAACCGTCTCCAGGATAAATCTGTTTGTTCTCTTAGCAGTCCATGGCACCTCCAGCACTCTTCTCCAACACCAAAGCTCAAAAGCATCAATTCTCCTTCTGTCCTCCTTGGTCATTGTCCAGATCTCTGATGCATAACAAGTGATTGCAAAGACCATGGCCTGTACCAGATGTACCTTTGTCTACAGAGACACACGGTTGCTCTTGAGTACTTTAGAGAGATCCCTAACAGCAGACTTTCCCATGGCAATACGTCTTCTACTTTTCTGGGTGCTGGTACCAAGGTTGTGGAGCCAAGCAAACTAAAGCTGTGAATAATCTCAATCTCTTCACCATCCAACCTGATGCTGCCAATTAGTCCAGTGGTGAGAATCTTTGTCTTCTTGACATTGAGCCTCAATCCATATTGAAGACTGCAGTCCTTGACCCTCAGCAGCAAGCGCTTCAGGTCCTCAGTTTTAGCAAGCAGGGTTGTGTCATCTGCATAACGCATATTGTTTATGGATCTTCCACCAACCTTGATGCCACATTTCTCTTCATAGAGTCCAGCCTCCCGGATGATCTGCTCTGCATACAAGTTGAAAAGGTATGGAGATAGGAAACATCCCTGGCGTACGCCCTTCCCAATTTTTAACCATGCAGTGTTACCCTGCTCTGTTCTAACAGCTGCCTCTTGGTTCAATTATAAGTTTCACATTTGTGTGATCAAGTGTTCTGGGATTCCCATTCTTCTCAATTTGTTCTGATCCACACAGTCAAACGCCTTTGCATAATCAGTGAAGCACAGATAGACTTTCCTCTGGTACTCCCGTCTTTCTGCCAAGATCCATCTAACATTAGCTACGATATCCTTAGTACCACGACCACTTCTAAACTCAGCCTGGACTTCAGGCAGTTCTCTGCTGATGTGCTGTTCCAGTCATTTTTTGATAATCTTCAGTAGAATCTTGCTTGCATTTGAAATCAATGATATTGTTCTGTAGTTTCCACACTCTGTTGGGTCACCCTTCTTTGGAATGGGAACAAATATAGATCTCTTTCAGTCAGTTGACCAAGTGGTTGCTCTCCAGATTTCTTGGCACAACCTGGTGAACACATCCAGGGCAGCATCTCTTAGCTGAAAAATGTCAATTGGTATACCATCTTTCCTGGGGTCTTATTTTTTGCTATTTCTT
>NW_006400913.1:14022-14686 GCF_000299155.1 Elephantulus edwardii | reverse complement strand
CACACTCTGTTGGGTCACCCTTTTTTTGAAATGGAAATAAATATGAATCTCTTCCATCCAGTTGGCCAGGTAGCTGTCCTCCAGATAACCTAGTGCATGCATCCAGAGCAGCATCTGTTTGCTGAAATACATCAATTGATATTCCATCAATTCCTGGGACCTTGTTTTTTGCAATTTTTTTCCAAAGGAGTTTGAACTTCCTCCTTCATCACCATTACTTCTTGATCATATGCTGTTTGATATAATTCTTCTGTGACAGTTGTTTCTTTTTTATATAGTGCTATTGTGTACTCCTTCCATCTTCTTTTGATGTTTCCTGACTCATTCAACATTTTGCCTTCAGCATCCTTAAGTATTGCAACTTGAGGCTTTAATTTGTTCTTTGGTTCCTTCAACTTAAGAAATGTTGAACAGGTTCATCCTTTGTGATTTTCTGGCTCCATTTCCTTGACATTTAATTATAACACTTTGCTTTGTCTTCCCGTACTGCCCTTTGAATGATTTTGTTCAGCTCCTTAACTTCTTGATTACTTCCCTTTGCTTTTGGCTTTTTGGCATTGTAGAATAATATGGTTCAAAACTGGGAAGGGTGTACGCCAGGGATGTGTCCTATCTCCATACCTTTTCAACCTGTATGCAGAGCAGATTATCTGAGAGGCTGGGC
>NW_006400913.1:4823-13357 GCF_000299155.1 Elephantulus edwardii | reverse complement strand
TGGAGAGGGACATCATGCTTGGGAGGATGGAGGGACAGCGCAGGAGGGGAAGACCCTCTACGAAGTGGATTGATTCAGTGACTGGGGTAATCGGGATGGATGTGTCAGAGGCAGTGCAATTGGCACAGGATAGAGCAGGGTTTAGGGCTGTTGTACATAGGGTCGCTATGAGTTGCAAACGACTTGATGGCACATAACAACGACAACAACAATATTCATCTTGGTCTTTTCTTTCTCCTCTTTGTAATGCCTTTTTTGCATTCTTTTTGAACAATATTCTTAATATCCTCCCACAGCAATCTGGTCTTCACTCACTAGTACTCAAGGCTTCAAACCTGTTCCTAAGATAGCCTTTAAATTCTGATGGGATATACTTGAGGTCAAACTTTGGTTTTTGTGGACTTGATTTTATTTTCTTTAACTTCAGTTGGAACTTGCATATGAGTAGTTAATGGTCTATTGCACAATCAGTAGCTGGCCTAGTTTTCACAGCTGATATTGAGCTTCTCCAATAATTTTTTTTCCACAGATGTAGTCAATCTGATTCCTGTGTAGACTATTAGGTGAAGTCCATGTGTATAATCACCGTTTATGTTTCTTATTAAATGTGTTTTCAATGAATAGGTCATTGATTGTACAGAATTTATTATTCTAGGTCACTGATTGTAGAGTATTCTATAATTCTGTTTCCAGCCTCATTTCTGTCACCAAGTCCTTGTTTTCCAACTATTAATCCTTCTCCCCTGTTCCTAACTTTTGCATTCCAATCACTCATTTCTTTCAAAATATCTTGATTGCACGTTTGATTGACTTCCGACTGCAAAAAAAAAAATGGTAGAAATCATCTATTTCCTCCTCTTTGGCCCTGGTTGTTGGTGCATATATTTTAATGATAGTAGTATTAACAGGTCTTCCTTATACACATATGGATATTATCCTGTCACTCACAACATTGTTTTTCAAGATGTATTTAGAAATGGTCTTTGTAACTACAAAAGTGACTCAATTTTTCCTCAGTTTTTCCATCTCCAGAATAGTAGATTATATGATTATCTTATTGAAAATATCCCATGTCAATCATTTTGCCAATTCCTGTTGTTGTTATTGTTGTTGTTATGTGCCATCGAGTCACCTGCAACTCACAGCAACCCTATATATGTCAATATTTATGCATTTCGTTACTTATTTAACAATCTCCAATTTCCCTACATTCATACTTTTCACATTCCACATTCCAATCAGTAGTGTCTGTTTGCAACTATTACAGCTGTTTTGTGATTTCCAGTGAGAAGATTCTCCAACACCACAACTCAAAGGCGTCAATTCTTTTTTCTGTCATCCTTATTCACTGTAAACAGCGTGGACTGTTTGGGAGTTTATTATTTTGCCAACAATCAAGTGTAAGCTGATTGGCCATTTCTGATTTCATTTACAATCAGCTGTGGACTGGAAGCCTCTGGTTTAAGCAATATGGTCCTAGTGGGCAAGCCTTTGTATTTAAAAGTCAGTGTTAATTGTGTTTGTGGAGAACATTGCTCTAAGTGGTACTTAGGAATTGTCTGTCAGTTTGCTGTACTGAAATAACTTAAAGTTGCTGTGATACTGAAATCTGCTCCACTGTTTTGTCAAGTGTCATAAGTATTATCCAAGGTGGACAGGTTTTGGTGGAGCTCCCTGATTAAGGTAGAGTAGGAAGCGGGATAGTCCATCTACTTCCGAAATAATAGGCCTTTGAAACCCTCTGAGAAGCCATATCTGCTAGTCTATTATAAATGTGCCCTGTGCTCTATTGTACAGGAATTTTTGCTAAAATCATAACTAAAACAAAAATTTTCTTCTTTTAAGAAAATAATTTTGCCCAAAAGAGCAGATGAGAGAGCTTTCTCATCATTCCGGTAACAGATTAGGTATTAGTCCCACCCACCACCGCCTTAGGAACATGTGTCTTGTTCCCACCTCCACCCCTGCTCTGCTAGCATCCAGCTCAGTTCCCTCTATTTACCCCTCTAGCATCTCACACTCCCTAGATGTATACTTGTTCTACCAACATTGCAGAAAGGAGTGCTGACTTTATTTGTGGATTTATCCATTTTTCCTTGTAGTTCTGTTAGTTGATTCATGAATGTTTGGGATTATTGTAGGTTTTGGATAATTATTTTATCATTCTAAAAGGAATTTCTTTATCTCTGTTTAAACTATTTACTCTAAAATCTGGTTTTTACCTAACATTAATGTAACTAACATAGCTTTTTAAACTACTGTTAGCAAAGACTATTTTCTATTTCATTGTTGTTATGTGCTATTGAGTCTACTGCAACTGTGCATGTTAACTCTGAACCCTGCCTTATCCTAAGCCAATCTCACTGTCTCCTACACACCTAACCCCATTATGTCTGTTACTATCAGACTGGTCCTTTCTGGCAACATGCCCAAAATATGTCAGATAGAGCTTAAAGATAATTCCTCCCAAGAAGCAACCTGGTTTCACCCTCTCTAGGACAGCCTTATTTGTTCTCTTGGCAGTCTAAGGTATGTTCAGTACTCTTCTCCAGGATGACAACTCAAAGGCATCAATTCTTCTTCTGTCATCTTTATTCATTGTCCGCCTCTCTGATGCAATGCAAATAACTGTGAAGACAATAACCTAGATCAGGCACACCTTAGTCTCTAGACTGACATCTATTTCATTATATGTAGTATGCATTTTCTATAAACACTATATAGTTTTAGTTTGATTTTTTCCCAATCTATGTCTGACTTCTATTTGAATATTATTAAATTATTTCTATTTAATGTAATTATTTATATAGTCAGTTTAATTATATTATCTTGCTAATTATCACATCAATTCTTTGTGCCTTTACTTATATAGTTCTACTTTCTTCTGCATTAATCAAATATATTTTAATATTTCAATTTATTTCCATTGTTGACATACTAGCTATATCTGTTGAACTGATTATTTTAGTGATTGCTTTATGATTTACAATAAACACCATTACTTTACCATAGTTTTCTTTCAAGTAATAAAGTGCCAATCTATATATAGTATAAGAAATGTAATGAAATAAGGAGAATTTATTCCTTTGTACTGTGGTGCTGGAGAAGAGTATTGAATATACCACGGACTACTAAAAGAACAAACAAGTTCATCCTAGAAAGGGTGAAACGAGGTTGCTTCTTGGAGGGAATGATTTTTGAGCTCTATCTGACATATTTTGGGCATGTTGCCAGGAGTGACCAGTCCTTGAAGAAAGATATCATGCTTGGAAAATTGGAGGGAGAGTGCAGGAGACGAAGACCCTCAATAAGATGTGTTGATTCAGTGACAGGTTATGGGCATAGTTGTGTCAGAAACAATAAGATTGGCACAGGATAGAGCAGGGTTTAGGGTTGTTGTACATAGGGTCGCTATGAGTTGCAGGCAACTTGATAGCACATAACAACAACATATTATAAATACAGAAACTATACTGTGATTATTTTGTTTAAATAGTAACTATCTTTAAGAGATATTAAATTAAGAATTTAATAATGATAAAAAATCATAGGTAGTTACCCCTGTATTCACCATCTCTGACACTTTATTTTTCTGTATAGATCTTGAATTCAATTTGACATCATCATTTTCCTTCTACCAGAAAGATTATCTTTAATATTTCTTGTAGTGCAGGTCTGCAGCTGATTAATTCCTCTGGTTTCTGAGAGTCTAAAAGTGTTTTTATCTTGTCTTTATTTTTTAAATATATATCTATTTTCTCTGGGAAAAGAATTTTAGATTGACATTTCTTTTTCTTTCATAACTTTAAAAATGTTCCATTCCCTTCTCACTTGAATCAAACAAACAAAAAAGATGCTATCACCTTTAACATCATCTTCTGTGGAATAAACATGTTTTCTTCATGTTCCTTGTGTTTGACTTGCATTGAGTTGCTTGGTTTATAGTTTTCATCAAATTTGGAATCATTCCAGTCATTATTTCTTCAAACATTTTTCTAAGCACTCATTTCTAATCTCCTTCAGAAACTGTAATTACATGTACATTATTTGTGTGAAGATGTCTCACAGCTTAGTTATGCTCTAACTTAATTTTTAAAACTTCTTTTTCTGTGTTCCATTACGAATCTATTGCTATCTCTCTCTAGTAGTTTATTTTGCAATGTCTAGTATACTAATTAATCCTGTTGTTGTTATGTGCCGTTGAGTCACTTGCAACTCATAGCATTTTATTTTATTGCTATTGGTGTTGTTGATTTTTGGTGTTGTTTTTTGGGGGGTTTTTGGTTGTTGTTTTATCCAGATATCATTATCATCCCTAGAATTTTAATTTTTCTCTCTTTTATGTCTTCCATCTTCATTTAAATATTCAAACAACTGGGATACAGTTATAGGACCTATAATTCTTTTCATGCCTTTGTTTGCCAATGCCTTAGCCTATTAGCAGGAGAATGTGACTGCCACAGATTAGCTACTCTCAGTACCATTCATAAAAATACTAGGGGAACTTAGCCTATTATGTTTTATCTGAGATCTTACCAGGCCTCTATTGTTTAGGCTGGTGTCAGAACCTTATTTGGAGTAATTAAATATGTTCCGAGAATGAGACCTTGGGTAAGTCACCTCTTCTCCAATTTTCTCCCCCAGCACCAGACAACACACCTCATAAGTTGAAGGCATCACAAACTACCTGGGGAAAGACATTATGCTTGATACAGTAGACAGCCAGTGAAAATGAAGGAAATTAGATACTGAGAAAGGAATTTGCTGTTAGTTGCTGTTGAGTTTATTTCAATTCATGGCAACCTCACATATTCAGAGTAGAATTAGTCCAAAGGATTTTACAACTGAATGCAAGGCCTGTCTTCTGAGGAATCTCTGAATGTATTTTAAACATCAGTCCTTCAGTTATCAGGGATGCTTAACCATTTGTGCCACTCTGGAACCTAAGAGAGGGGAATAGACGTGGCCATTGTCATAAAGTCAATGAGGAGCAGAACCAACATGACATTATAGGTTCCCTGTTCTCCAGTCTATAGGAGACAGTCCAGGATATTTCTTTCATTTCCTGCTCTGCAGGGAAATTGGAGTTTGGATTTTCCTGATTCAAGTTCATAGAATTCCATTTCTACAACTCACTTGTATTGTAACCTTGAGTTAGCTCCGTTGTTTCTGCAGCCCTCTATCTTCTCATTATAAAAGATTGTTTGACTTACAGGGAACTCTGACAGCATAGCCCATAGGGAGTTGCATTGATAACCCCAAAGCAGCCCCTCTTTGACAGTTCTAATCTATCAACGACTTCTTGGGACAAAGATGCACAGTCTCCTCTCATGCACTTTACAACCCTGTAAACCCAATGGAGGACCCTTGGGAGTCAGTTATAACTTGAAACAATGAGTTTCTTGAGTTGAAATTGGTTTGAGGGACAAAAGGGCTACATTGCAGTGCCACAGAATTCTGAGTGTCCTCAAAGTAAATCCTTTTCTGAATAAATAAAACAACTCAGCCAATCTCAGCTTAGCAGCAGCTACCTCATTCCCCAACAACAATCTTAATCATGCCTTCTGGAAGCTTTGATCCATGAATCTGGTTCCAAATAAACTGATTTGTACAAGTGATGGTCCCTGGGGCTATTCTCATTGGCTATGAATAGATGGCTCTTCTAAGTACTTCTGAATGAGCTCTGAAGTCCAGCTGAGATAAATTCATCCCACTAAAGTGATCTGCTGGGAAACGACATTGAATTATGCCCCATTATAATCACATTTCACTATGTTCCTTTAACTTTTATTTAACTCTAGCTGGAAGTTCCCACCGAGCAGCTCAATACTCTGAGGACTTTTCCTGGCAGGAGAACTTCTTGGACTGTGCATGGCAGATTGTGTCACAGAGGGAGGAATGGAGTCTTCTGGGATTGGGTGGAGCATGTGAGCAGAGACCATCTGTTGTATTAGAAGATTGACTTTGAGAAGATTATATGCATTTGTGTAACTCATCTAACAGAATTTGTCTAGCCCACCTTGGGTTAGACATTTTGTCAAGGTGCTCTGGAGACTCATTTATTCATTCATTCAACAAGCTTTTTATAGCCATCTATATACCAGGGTACTTTACATGGGAATATAAAGATAAGAAATTGTCTTTTCCAAAAACTGACAATCTGTTACAGTACATAGAAACTCTGCATCAAAAAGTGTTTTACTGGACATCAGAGAGCAGGAGAATGGAGTATATAATTCACTTGGAGGCCATGAATGCAAGTGTCTCCCTCAAGGTTCCCTAGAACAAATGTTGAGACAAAAAAATAGGAGTTCTGTAGTTTACTTAGGTGATGAATCAATAATAAGATTGGAAAAGTGCAAAAAGTGATGCAAATAATGGAGAAAAGGCAACAAAATGTGTGTTGATAAATGGTTATTTTACACTTGTGGGAAACTCAGTGGGACTGAATCCCACCGGACAGCAATAAAGATCTACATGAATCATACCTCTGAGTCATCCTCTTGGAAGACAAGGAGTTAATAGAAGTTATTTATGTCTAACCACAAATGAATGGATTGTGAAGTTGTGGTACATTCATACAACACAGGAGCGAAGATTCTGTAAATTACTACCTAACTTGGGAGGGACTAGAGAGCATTATGCTGAGTGAACTATTGCACAAGGATAAAGACTGTATAAAACCATACTGTAGAATGAGTTTGAGTATCCAAGGGAAAGAAGGTGGAAAGAGAGGGGTGAGGATGGGCATGAGAGAGTGGGGTGTTAATCATAGAGACATACCCAATCTTGTGTTAAAAATAATGCATTTGAAATCTGTAAATAAATCAGCATGAAATTTTTAAAAAATAGATAATAAAAGAAGTTATTTACTGACTCTCATCCCCACTGTGTCAAGGTTTCCCTGGGATATGTTCTTTCCCCTACTCTTTGATAGTGAGCAGGTTGCAATGGAGCAAGAGAAAGGCCCCAGACCTAGAAGAACAGAGAAGTAATCATTTGAAAAGAGCACTGTCAGCATGCCAAGAATTGACTGCTACTGTAAAGAAATGCAACATGGACCATGGAGATACGGGAGAGGGAACAACAATGTCTGCTACAACGTTTTGGAAAAAATTCTAGTTGTGCTGGGTATGAAAGAGTAAGTAGCATGCATCAGTTTGAAGTAGCTTATCCAGGGAAATGGCTTATTAAGGCTGCTGGAATAAAGAAGACTAGAATGAAAAGAAAGAACTAAGAAAAATACCATTGAACAACTTCTGCTGGTTAGGGATTGATAAAGAATATTGAATATATCATAAACTGCTATTACAACAAATTTAGAGCTATATCTATATATCTTACAAGAAGTATAAGAATGATCCTTAGAAGCAAGGCTGGGAAGAAATCTCACATATTTTGAACAAGTCATCAGGTGGGTCAAGTCTCTGAAGAAGGACACTATGCTTGGAAGAGGATCAGTGAAAACAAGTAAGATCCTCAGTGAAATGGATTAACATAGCAGCTGCAATAATGGGTTCAAATATAGAAATGATTGTTGTTGTTGTTGTTGATTGCCTTTGAGTGGAGCATAACTCATAGCAACCCTATGAACAAAAGGCCGGAAGCCCTTTGACATTTATCAAAGTTCATAGAGTTTCCAGAGGCATTTTGTTTAGGAAGTGGATACCATTCCTGATTCTAGTAACAATGATTAGTAAATGGCATAGTTTCAAGCAATGTTGTATACACATCAAGAGGCCTGGAGATAGCAAAAAAAGGATTTTATTGTAAAGTCAAAGATGACAGATGTTTGAGTAGCTGGGAAAAGAGAAGTCTGGAGTGTAAGAGCAGAAGGAATTGAAGAAAGTATAAAGAGAGAGGTCTGGGCATCTACAGAAGTAGAAAGAAGGAGATTCAAAGAAAAGCACAGTGATAGGCCTTCAACCATGAAGGGTACCTTTGCTCATGAGTTAGTTAAAAAGAAGCAGATCAGAAGAAATAAATTCTCTTTCTCTGTGCTAACAGAGCTTTTTGAGGCAATGTGTGCCCAAAGAGACAAGGATGAAGTATGAATGCAAGTCTTGAGTAGAGTGGAGGTCTGGAACAGCCCTAGAAAGAATAGACCATGAGAAGGTTTATGGGTGATGCTACAACAGCTGAGGTGGGTACCTTTGCCCTGGAATGGTACCAGTTTTCCCTAGTATGCAGGCCACTTAAATGCTCAGAAATTTAAAAAGCCTCATCCTCAGAAGTGAAAGCAAATAGTCACATTTGTCCACGGATGAGTTTGGCAAGACACCCATGGAATGAGGAGAGCATTTGCCTGCAGGTCAGTGTTCCTAGGGAGGATAATACTACAGGTAAACTTCAAAGTCCAGGATCTGTACTTTGTAAGTGCTTGGCTTATGTTGGTGATGCTATGTCGTTCTTTTCACTTGCTCTGTGGTCATATATATTTCCCCAACTGCTCTATAATGATCTAGGTACATTGTTATCTTCAGAAGTTTGCAAATGTCGCCTTGATTGACATATGAAGGAAGAAAGTGGTGCTA
>NW_006400913.1:2375-4723 GCF_000299155.1 Elephantulus edwardii | reverse complement strand
CCGGTCATCTCGAGGTCGGCGGTCTCTGTCAAAGCGGTCTCGGTCATAATCAGGACCTCCACGATCCCGGTCTCGGTCCCTGTGTGTTTCCCGATCTCTTTTAAAATCTCGATGTTCTGCCATGACATTACTTTGACGGTCAAAATAAGGTTCCCGGTCTCTGTCTCTATCGTAACGATCACGCTGGCCTGTATGCTCTACAAAAACAAGTGATACAAAATAAGACTTATGTCCTTTCTAGTTACATAAAAGCAGAAAAGTGTAACTTTGATTTTAGAGCTAGTATAAACCACTGACCTAAATTTAGTTTAAAAATCTTTTCGTTCTATCAAAGGGAAGTCCAGGTAATTAACCAGATGGAAAAATATGTGATAATGGGGTCATTAAAGGTTTGAAAATACTGATCTCTCTGTGACTCCTACCTGTCTCAAAAGTTGACCTTTCAGGTACTGGATCTGGGCGCAGAGTAATTCTTTCTCCATAAGGTATCTGTTCAACTTTATTAGTGGGTATATCTAGTAAAGAAAATGAAAGATAAGATACTGTAAGAATGCAGCTGAAGGAAGTCAAACGAAAGACTAGAAGTTCCTCTAAGAGTTCTAAATACAAGTTCATGGCTATCACTCACCTCGGCCATGGCCATAATCAACAGTCTGCTGCACAGGCGGGGGTTTGGACATTGGTGGCATGCCCATTGGTGGCATTGGGCCAGGAGGTGGAATGGAAGCGTGAACAGGTGGAAGAGGTAACACTGGACCAGATGGAATTGCTGCATTTTCTGACTTAAATTCTGAATTCAGTCCTTGATCATCATTTGTATCCCAGAGTCCATAAAATGAATCTTCATCCCAGCGCTCCTGTTCCACACCAGAAGTCTGTGCCTTTAGCACTGGAGGAGGTGGAAGAGCAGGAGGAGGAGGAGGTGGATGTGGTGGTGGTGGTAATGGGACAGGCGGCCTGTTCATGGGAACAGATGATCTTGCTGGTGGTGGAGATGGCTATGTTGTTCTTTTCACTTGCTCTGTGGTCATATATATTTCCCCAACTGCTCTATAATGATCTAGGTACATTGTTATCTTCAGAAGTTTGCAAATGTCACCTTGATTGACATATGAAGGAAGAAAGTGGTGCTACTGTGCCAAGTGAACCACAGGTGATCTCTAAGTGTGGAGAATGGACATCAAGGTACCCTCTGAAGCATTATATAATCTTCCATATCCTTGAGACAGGTATGGCTCTTCCAATAATTCTGTGAGGTTATCTCACAGAATATACACCCATATATTTGGAACACAAACACTAAGGGCTTATGCAGGGAGCTCTGGTGGCCTAGTGTCAAGAAGCTGTGCTGCAATCCTGAAGGCACATGGTTCAAATCCACCAGCTGCTCTGTGAAAGAAGCATGGGAAATCTCCTCCTGTGCTATTAACTGCCTCTGAAAACCCACTGGAGGGTCAGCTATGGTTCAGTTCCAACTCCACAGTACATAACAACAACACAAGGACTTAGATCAGAGAGGATAGTAGAGTTACCTTCCACTCTCAATCTAATCTGATTTGGGGTCATTTCTCTGTGTACTGGTCCTGAGGGCTCTGGGTCTACCTGTACTGAGGATGATGGTCCCAGGAGCAGGTGTTGTTTTTTGGCTCACAGTAGCCTTGTTGTACCTGGATTCAATGGTATCTACCAATCTGCAAATACAGGTCCTCCTGTCTCTGCATGGAAAAGGGATATTTGATTTTAAACTTTCTTGGACATTCTGGTCTTAGGAAAACCGCTCATTTCAAGTTTCATCACTTACTTTGCACCTTAGTTACCTAGTGCTGCTGCAACAGAGGTTCCACAAGTGGATTGTTTCAATAAACAGAAATACATTCTCTTATCATTTAGAAAGCTAGAAGTCCAAATCTAGAGTGCTGGATCTAGGGACTTTCTTACTCTGTTGGTTCTAGAGGAAGGTCTATATTTGTTTCTATATCTGAATGTCTTACATTCCCTGGAGATCTTCATGTGTCTTGGCCTTATCATCCTGTGTCAAGGAGCTTCCCAGGAAAGAATCCTAGGTCCAAACAGGCATACTCCACTACTGGCAATTTTTTCTTGGTAATAATGATGCCTCCTCATAACTCTCCATTTTTCTCTCCTTTTATCTCTCCAAAGACAAAAAATAATGCCAGGAGTTCCACAACCTGGGGAAATCCCCCCTTCTTTAAAAAAGCTTTTTCTATTATATTGGTTTGCTTACACAGTCATATACATTGTGTTTCATACTATTCTTCATTCATATTGTGTTTCATACAATCATTCTTATGCATTATGTTTTATAAAATTAATCACTATTGAACCCT
>NW_006400913.1:0-525 GCF_000299155.1 Elephantulus edwardii | reverse complement strand
ACAGTTTCCTCATCAATGAAAGAATATAAGGACAGTATACCCACCATTGTTGAAAACACAGAGAAAGAGGAACAAGGACTACTTGGCACAATGCTCAAAAGAAAATTTCTTTTTGTGATGATGACGATGATGATATATTCTTGTTTCATCTTTGCCATACCCTAAAAGACAGATATAATAAACTCCAGGTTTGCAAATGGAAAATCAGAGGGGAAGAGAGACTACCTGTGGGGCCAGGGCAAGTTTTTTAGTGATAAGAAGTGCTGGTACTCTGGTGTAATATATTCAAGAGACACCTAGACTTCTCCAGAAGGACCAACTGCTGTGTTCCTGTGCTACAGCTATGTATGATCTGTGCTCTTCTCTGCCTATGCAAAGGTGGAAGTTGATGACCTAACAGACTCTCATTCCAAGGCCATAATTGTGACCCTGTGGGTAGCCAGGGGACTACAATCTCCCAACTCACAGGGAATCTCAGATAAATGTGACCTAAACCTAGACTCCCTCACTGGGCCCTGGGAGGAA
>NW_006400912.1:10902-11672 GCF_000299155.1 Elephantulus edwardii | reverse complement strand
TGTCATGACAGGAGTCTAGAGCGATAGCTACATGGTGGAGTGGACCTGGGGGAGGGTTTTTAAAGCAATGAAAGAATTTTTCTTTTACTTTTCCAAGAGGGTAGCTAGTGTTCTGAGGGGGAGCCTTGAGAGGGGAGAAATGTGCAACAATGAATGAATGGAAGTCCAAAGCCTCTGCAAATTTTTACTGAAATTAATAATAAATTTAAATTTAAGATAAATTTAAGTTAGAGTAATGATTTCAATGGATTTATAAGTGTTCCTGCTAATAACACTATATCGTTGCATGGAGGAGGAATAGTGAACCTGTATCCACATTTACAATATTCTTTTTACGAAAACCATTTATGGAAAATAGGAACAGCATTGGAACATGTATCTCTGGATTGGAAATGATCATATTATTAATATTTCTAGCCTTAAGATTAAAAATTATAATGTTCAAAATTATTTGTTATATATTTGTTTAAATTTTTCCCTTTTTTAACAACTGGGCTCTAGAGGGAAAAGAAAAGACCAGAGAATGGCCAAAATTATTGGGGCAGCTATTGCTGCCAGTTTAGGGCCTGCATCAGGAAAAGGAAGTCTGACTCATAAGCAGTGCCACCCAAAGATAATATAGAAGGTCAGAATTGCTTCCACTGTGGAAAGCTGGGCCACTTCAGAGGACAGTGTCACAGACGAGAGCCACAGATAGGCAAGGGAGTAGAGATTAAGCTCCCACTCACTTGCTTTAAGTGTGGATCTGAAGGACACATGGCCAAGGGTGG
>NW_006400912.1:9012-10407 GCF_000299155.1 Elephantulus edwardii | reverse complement strand
ATAATAAAATAAAATTAATTTTTTTAAAAAAAGAAAAGGACGTCATTCTTGGAAGGGTGGAGGGACAGTGCAGGAGAGGGATACTCTGGATGAGATGAATTGTTTCAGTATCTGGGGCAATAGGAATTGGTGTGTCAGAATTAGTGAGACCAGCTTAGGATAGGGAAGTGTTCAGAGCTGCTGTATGTAGGGTCGCTATTCATTAAAGATGACTCAAATGTAGATAATAACAAGAACATACTATATTGGTTGTTTTTTGGGGTTTGGTGTGTTGAATATTTTTTTTATTTTTTTGTTTGTTTGTTTTTGGGGTCCTTTTGTGTTTGTTTTTGTTTGTTTGTTTGTTTGTTTGTTTGTTTGTTTTAATTTAAGCCTCTTAAGTCAACAAGGCCTCAGGGAGGGCCTTTGTATTTAAAGTTGGTTATAAATATTTTCTGGAGGAGCATTCTTCTTAGTGGTACAGCACTCTTCTGTCAGCATGTTGTGCTGAGGTAATCTGGGTTTGCTGTGATGCTGAAACTTGTGCCAATGGGGTGTCAAATGCAATAATGTCTACTCATGGTGGAGAGTGTTTGTTCGAGGTCACAGTTTAAGACAGATTAGGAAGCAGGATTGGAATCCACCTACTAAACAACATGCTTCCAGAAACTCTATGAAATTTGATAAATGTTATGTTTACAGAAAGGCTTAGGTCTTTTGTTCATAAGGTCGCTATGAGTCATGATCGACTTGAAGACAATCAACAACATTGAATTAAAATTTTCTTGTTAAAGTTTTATAATCAGATTCATGTTTCTTTTAAATAAAAAGCACGATGCTTAATCCTAGAGTCTGTCCTGCATGGCTCAAACTACATTTTGGTTGCAAATAACATCCCCTTTGTTGCATGTTTGTCTGTTGTAGACTCAAAATAAGCCCACTCATTCCCTCATTTCACTGCTTCAACTTTTTTGTGCTTTCTGGTCCCCATTGGTGACTACAAGTTCACTTCTTCGCTTCTTCAATACTATGAGTTGCATTGGTACTGGTATTTTTAATATCTCCTTAAGGCTAGTGTATTTAAGAATCTCAAAGATCAATCCATTCTAAACACTTGTCCAAAATCATTGATTTCTTTTAAATTGATTACAACTTATGAAACACCGTATGTTATACAATAGAATTGCATTACAGAGTTTTAAAATCCAAAACTCTTGGGATGGATATCCAAGATTTTCTTTTAAGGCACCTCTGGATTAATTTGTATCCTAATCATAACTACTGGAGTCATCCCACACAAACCTCTAGAAATTATATTTTCAAATAATGCAATTTGTTACTCTACATCTGTTGGGGAATACTGGGGAGAAAGTGAAGGCTTCTGGCCAGAACAGATAGCCTTAGAGCCAGATAAGT
>NW_006400912.1:1850-8792 GCF_000299155.1 Elephantulus edwardii | reverse complement strand
CCCGAAAAAATGGAGCTGGATTGACTCTCTGATCCTCTCCTGGAGTGGTGAATCTCCCTCGTGCTTACCCCCATCAAAGTGTCATTGTTAAGTTGCCAGCAAATGGACAGTGACATACATCCTCAAGATCTAGGCCCTAACTTGCTTCTATACAGTAAAGACAGTAACAGCTGTTCCAATTATCCATTTCCCATCATTAAGGTTTGAGTATAATCTAGTTCTACTGTAATTTTACAACTCATTCCTCTAAAATAATAAAATGTAAGCCAGACTCTTTCTCCTTTAATAAATTTAACTCTGAAAAATCATGCAGTACAATGTAGAACTGACTCATAAGATTTTAAGTTTGTATTATTTATGACACATATGGCCACATCCTTCTTCTGCTGAGCAGATACTGTTTGAACAATCAACCTTTTACTTCATACCAAAGCTTTTTAACCATTGCATCACTAGACATTGTTCCAAAGTCTAGAGAAATCAAGTATTTATTCTTCAAACTAAATTAGCCCCATTATTAAAGTACTAATATACTAGAGGGTTGGCTTTGTCTCTAGGTTAATTATTATTGCTATCCTTTCCTCCCTTTTTATTTTATACAGTTTTACTTATATTCATATACAGTGTTTTTCACCCTAAATCTTTTCCATTTCTTTACCCACCCCTCCCTCCACGCATCAAATTGTGTAACCATATGATTAACCCCTCCATCCTCTCTCTTCTGCTCCACTCCTCTCCCCCTTGGATCCTCATACACTTTCTAAAAAATGGTTCTATACAATATTTGTCCTTTTGGGACTGAGTTAATTCACATAGTATAATGCTCTCTAATCCCTCCCAAGTTAGGTAGTGATTTTCAAAATCATTGCTCCTGCATGCTGTATTCTATCAAGTGTAAGTACCATAATTTCTCATTCCATTTAGCTCTGGTTGTATACTTACGCTGTTTCCATATTTTTGCTATGGTGAATAATGCTGCTATGAACATTGGTATACAAGTGTCTGTTTGTCTCTTGGTTCTCATTTTCTCGGGGTATATTCTAGTGGTGCATGTGGAATTTCTATGTTTAGCTTTTTGAGGAAATGGCAAACTGCCTTTCATAGTGGTTGTATCATTTTACTATTGCATCAACAATGTATAAGTGTTCGTATCTTGCCGCATTCCCTCCAACATTTATTACTAGCTGTCCTGTTAAAATTTGTCTCTGCTATTGGAGTTAGATAGTATCTCTTTGTAGTTTTGATTTACATCTCTCTTCTTGCCAGTGATTTTGACCATTTCTTCCTGTGTCTTTTGCCTATCTGGATGTATCTGGATGCATGTCTTTTGTCAATTGTGTTATTGTGTTTTCAGTCTGTTTTCTTCTGGGGGCCCAGTAGTATTCTGTAAATTTTTGTTATGAGACCTTTGTCTGAAATGGTATTGCCAAATATTTGTTGCTTTTCTTTTTATGCTATTGAGAAAAGGTTTTCATGAGCACAAAGATTAAATTTTTATAAGGTCCCATCCATCAATTTCATCCTCTTCAGATTGTACATTTTTGGTTGTATTTGGACTCTTTATGCCATAGACTAGGCCTTCTAAGCATGCTCCCAGTTAGTCTCTTATGAGCTTTGTGGTTTTGGGCTTGTTGTTATTCTTGTGTGTAGTTAAGTTGTTTCTAGTACAGCAATGGTACAAGATAAAGTAGAAGTGGCTCATACTATTCTTTGGATTTTAATATTTACAGGAGTAAATAATAAAATATTTTCTTCTAAAGGAACCCCAGCGTGTTCAAACCACTAACTTTTGGTTATTAGCCTCATGCTTAATAAATATTGTGTCTCTCTGACTCCTTAGGACAACTGTTAAGACACAGTAACCACCATCTCCAATTTTAGAAAACTGCTATAAAATTAAAATTTAAAAATTCAAAATCTTGCCTCAACATTTTACAAAAATCTGTTATTTGTTATAAAATAATACATATAAGACTTAGTAAGGAGTTCTGGTGGTATATGGTGTTATGTTTTGCACTGCTAAACAAAATGTCAGTGGTTCAAATCCAAATGCAGCTCCTTGAAAGAAAGATTCACAATTTCTGGCTGTTAAGAATTACAGTCTCAGAAACTCAATGGAGGGTCCTCAAATGTCATTGGTGAACTCCATGGCAGAAGATTTTGTTTTAGGAGGTTTTTTTTTGTTTGTTTGTTTGTTTTTTGTTTTGTTTTGTTTTGTTTTGTTTTTTGAGAAGGAGTTATTTAAAAAGCACAAAATGGGACATGGGGGCACAATGCCATGAACATCTCTCTGAAAGGACAAGAAGAAATAAGAATAGCACATTCCACAGCAGAATACAGATAAAGAGTTTGTAGCCCAGCTCCATGGTAACTCTTGAGCACCATCAGGAGAGGTTCATTTATTCATTGCTGCCTCACAGACTAACAGTTATGGTGCCAACAATGGAGTTTATTAGGGAAGTGAGGGAGAGAGGGAGGAAAAGAATATTCACCAATACAAGTCCAGGCTTTAGCCCAACAGTTCTCAGGCACAATTCTTCAACACTTCTGGGCTCCAGTTTCAGTCCAGTAGTCCAATCAAAATCATCCAGCAAGATTTTCCTCACAGCAATTATAAGTTAACTTCTCCTTCAAACATTCAGCAAGAACAGCCAAACCTTTAACAGTGGCTAGAAAAATACAAGAAGCCTCAGATCACATTTTGCCATAGTTTGTCCACAACAATTTCACAGTCTCTCTACTACCACAGTCTCACTTTCACCGGGGTCTTGCTGCTACTAGCATTGCTTACCTCAAGTCTTGCCACCCATTGTGGGAAGCGCACTCTGGCACTCACGCTCTTATCTTAGTCCCACAGTTGTTGATAATTTCCAAGACTATGCTGATTTGCAAGACCATGTGTCTGCAGTTAGGGTAGCTGGAGACCAGACGTGGCTGACTGTAAGGGCTAAAAAAGCCCAAACCCAACTTTTAGTCTAACATAACAGAAGTAATGATAGGTTTATAAAACTAATGCAAATTGTGTTATATACCTATATGTCTTCTGCCAGATTTTCTATTTAATTACTTAAGCAAAATAATTCTGCACACTGAAAATGTATCTACCAGCAGCTCCATGGGAGAATGATGGGCAATTCACTCCCTTGTGATTTACTGTCTTTGAGAACTCATTCTAAAATAATCTATTCTGAATCAACGATACATAACAATAATATATCACGAAGAATCAAGGAAAAAGGATCCCATATTAAAAAAATCATCTTTAGACGTTAGGGATATAATCTACATAGAAAGATTTGCTATGGAATAGAAGAAAGCAAGCAAAACTGGAAGAAAGGAATGGAAAAGATGAAAAAGAAAGATACATAACTTAGAAAAGAAGGAAAGGAAGGTAGAAATATATAACTACTTTATGCTGTTGTTGTTGTTTTAGGTGCCACAGAATTGAGTACGACTGTAGAGGCCCTATGAACAATAGAACTGAAACTTATCCTGTTCTGTGCCATTCTCACACCTCCTAAGAAATAAGAGCTCATTATGGCAGTCACTGTGGCAATCCACTCTGTTGATTGTCTTCCTCTTCTTTGCCAGCCCTGTGCCTTTCTGAGCATCATGTCCCTTTCCAAGGAATAGCACCTACTAGCAACATATCCAAAGTATGTAAGGAGAAGAAGCTTTATCAGTTTTGCTTTCAGAGAGCACTCTGGCTGAACTTTCTTTATTTTCTATTCGAGCAGTTCATGAGATGTTCAGCATTCTTCACTAACACCACAGCTCAAAGGCATGAATTCTTCTTATATATTGTCCAACTCTCAGATTCAATATAAGTGTTCAGAAAGATGATGGCTTGAATCAGCCACATCTTAGTCCTCAAATTGACATATTTGCTTGTCAATAATTTGGAAAGGTCTCTGACTGCAGACATTTCAGTGAAATATGTCTCCTGATTTCCTGACTGCTAATATCAAGGGTATTTATTGTGGATCCAAGTAGGATGAAGTTTTAAACAATTTTCATCATTCCCCCTCTATCACACTATTACCTTTAGTTTTGGCTTCTCAATAATCCAGTGCAAATTACAGAGTCTCTTCTGACATTCATTTAATTTCCCCCCCTTTCCTTTGTGTTTTGTAATGACCTTTTTGCTTTTTCATGGATCATTTCCTTGATTCCATCTCACCACTCATCTGGTCTTCAATGATTGGCGTTCAATGCCTAAAACATATTTTTAAAATGATCTTGAAATTCAAATGGAATTGATTCAAGATCATAGCTTGAACTGAAAAAGCAAAGCATTATAATGAAATGTGCAGGGATCTAGAATTGGAAAATAAAAAGGGAAGAATTTGCTCTGCATTTCTCAAGCTGAGAGAACTTAAAAACAAATTTAAACCTCATGTCACAATATTGAAAGATGCTATGGGGAATATATTGAATGACCCAGAAAACATCAAAATAAGATGTAGAGAAAGCACAGAATCACTGTACCAGAAAAAAAAAAACAAAACTGATTGACACTGAAAAATTTCAGGAAGTATCATATGAAGAAGCCAATAGAAAAGAACGAGGATGTGGAAACTACGTTGAAGACAGTGGCAAAAATAAGGCACCAGGAATTAATGAGAAACCAACTGATTTGTTTCAATTAACAGATGCAGCTTCAGATACACTCACCAGTCTGTGCCAGGAAATTTGGAGGACTGTCTGTCCAGTGGATCAGAAGAGGTCTATATTTGTTCCCATTCCCAAGAAAGTTGATCTGACAGAATGTGAAAACTATTGAGTAATATCATCAATATCACATGCAAGCAAAATACTGCTGAAGATCACTAAAAATGATCAATACATACATTGATAGGTAACTGCAAAAATTTATAGGAGGATTAAGAAGAGGCGGTGATACCACAGATATCATTGCTGATGTCAGATGGATTCTCACTGAGAGGATACAATACAAGAAGAATATTTATTTGAACGTTATTGACTATAAAAGGCATTTGACTGTGTGGACCTTAACAAGTTGTGGTTGACATTGAGAAAATGGGAGTTTCAGAGAATTTAACTGTGCTTATGCAAAGCCTATACCCAGACCAGGAGGCTGTTGTGTGAGCAAAGTAAGGGAACAGGGCATGGTTAAAAATTGAGAAGAGGGTGTATGAGGGTGGTATTCTCTCTTCATATCTATTTAATTTTCATGCTGAGCAAATTATCTGAGAAACATAGGAATCCAAGAAATTAGCCAAGAAATCCAAAGAATGAGGCATCAGGATTGGAGGGAGAGTCATCAAAAACCTGTACTACGCTGCTGTTTCTTCTCCAAGAAAACACCAAATGATGGATGACGCCAGTGCAGCGAGAGGGCCTGGAGGCCTCGGGGGCCTGGGATGGGAGCCCACAGCGGAAACCGTAGAGGTTTTGGTAACGGTCTGCAGGGTCGGGGCCACAGAGCTCAAGGAGGCAAAGCTGAGGACAAGAAGTGGCTCCCCATTACCAAACTGGGCCATCTGGTCTGGTCAAAGATATTAAGACCAAATACTTGGAGGAGATTTATCTCTTCTCACTGCCCATCAAGGAGTCTGAGATTATAGACTTTTCCCTGTGGATGTCTCTCAAGGATGAGGTCTTGAAAATCATGCCAGTGCAGAAGCAGACACGTGCTGGCCATCGGACCAGGTTCAAGGCCTTTATTGCCATTGGAGACTATAATGGCCATCTTAGCTTCGGCGTCAAGTGCTCCAAGGAGGTGCCTACTGCCATCAGTGGGGCCATTATCCTAAAAAAGCCCTCCATTGTCCCTGTGTAGCGTGGCTACTGGGGGAACAAGATTGGCAAGCCTCACACCATTCCCTGCAAGGTGACTAGGCACTGTGGCTCTGAGTTGGTGGGTCTGATCCCTGCACCCCGAATCACTGGAATTATCTCGGCCCCTGGGCCCAAGAAGCTGGTGATGATTGATGACTACTACTATACCTCAGCCAGGGGCTTCACAGCTACCCTGGACAACTTCGCCAAGGCCACCTTTTATGCCATCTCCAAGACCTACAGCTATTTGACCCCAGATCTCTGTAAAGAGACTGTGTTCACCAAGTCTCCCTACCAGGAATTCATGGACCATCTTGGCAAAGACTCATACCAGAGTCTCCATGCAGAGGACTCAGGTTCCAGCTGCGGCCACAGCATAGTGCATTTTGTATAGGAAATAAAGTTAATTAAATATATATATAAACAACTATATTTTGCAGATGAGACAACATTGCTTTCTGAAAGTGAGGAGGACTTGAAACACTTGTTGCAGAAGATGAAGGAATGAAATCTTCATTATTAATTGCCTCTCAATGTCAAGAAAACAAAGATTCTTGCCACTGAACCAATGGGCAGCACCATGATGGATGGAGAAGAAATTAAAACTGTCAACACCTTCATCTTGCTTGGATCTGCAAGTAGTCAGGAATTGCACTGGGAATATCTGCAGTTAGAGGCCTCTCCAAATTATTAATGAATAATAATGTCAGTTTGAGGACTAAGGTGTGTAAAATTTAGACCATAGACTTTCCTATTACTTGCTATACATCTGACAGCTGAAAAATGAATAAGAATGACAGAAAAAGAATTGAAACCTTTAAGCTGTGATATTGGAAAAGAACACTGACCATCCCAAGGACGGCTAAAAGAAAAGACAGGTATGTCATGGAGACGGTACAGCTGGAGTGCTCTGTGGAGGCAAGAATGATGTGACTCTGCCTCACACACTTTGGGCATGTTGCTAGGGAGGGCTATTCCTTGGAGAGAGACATGATGCTGGTAACGGTAGAGTGTCAGCTAAGGAGAGGAAAACCCTCCACCAAGTGGATTATCATGGTGACTGCCACAAACGGTTGTGTGTTAGAAAGTATGAGGATGGCACAGGATAGAACAGGATTCAGATCTTATTTTTATAGGGTC
>NW_006400912.1:0-1435 GCF_000299155.1 Elephantulus edwardii | reverse complement strand
TATTCACACTCTTCTCAATGTTATTCGTAGCTTGTTATAATTCACACAGTCAAATGTCTTTGCATGGTAAATAAAGAACAAACATTCTTCTGGTATTCTCTACTTTTCAGCCAGGATCCATCTGACATTAGCAATGATAGATCTTGTGCCAAACTTTTTCTAAATCTTGCTTGAATGTAGGGCAGTTTCCTATCTATGTGTACTGTTCTAGACATATTTGAGTGATCCTTAGCAGTATTTCACTTGAATGTGATATTAATTACATTGTTTGATAGCTTCCACATTGTATTGGATCAACTTTCTTGGGAATGAAAACAAATATGGACCTCTTCCAATCCATTGGCCAGACAGCTGTCCTCCAAATTTCCTTGCAGAACCTGCTGAGTGCATCCAAGGTTGCATCTGTTAATTGAAACAATTAAATAGGTATCCTATAGATTTATAGCGCCTTACTTTTTATCAGTGCCTTCAATGAAGCTTTCAATTTCCTTCTTCATTACCTTTGGCTCCTGAAATGTTTGGTCAGTTAGTAATATAATTACTTCATATTACTGAAATAAACTCAACTTCTTGGTAAAGAGCTGCAATGATGTTTATATTTTTTATGTACTTAAGATTCACTGAAAGGATTTTTCAAAGAAGAAATAGATAATTTGTTCCTTAGTTAAATTTAAATTTCCACTTGTGCAAAGTAGAAACTTTTAGGAACATTATTTTAAAAGTATTCTGCTTTTTACTACAGTATAGAGCAGTGTTTCAAAATGAGTATTTCCAATAACAATAAAAATAATTATTAAAATAAAACTCTGCAGTACAGATATCATAGAAATCGGAAGTGTCAAAATAAATAGACGTCTAGAATCATTAACCAAAACTATAAAAGTCATAAGAATTTTCATTGTAAACAATACCAAATATTGCAATGGAGTAAATAACATTAAAACAAGTATACCAATGAAGGAGATTTTCTTTTACTTTTAAAGAAGAGTGAACTGGCGGGGCGGGGTAGGGGGGCTGGGGAGAAAATGCAACAATAAATGAATGGAAATCCACAATCTCTGTAAATGTTCATCGAAATTAATAATAATAATATTATTATTCTATGAGCCGTTAAAGCATCAAGATTAAAATCTGAACAATATTATGTATTAATTTTTAGATATATTAAGAATAAAGTGGCAAAGACTAGGCAGGAAGGCTACAGAAGTCAATGGCTACAGTAAGGCTATACAATGATCTAGTTGGCAAGTTACAACTCATGTGATTAGGAGATAAAAAAACTCATAAGTCAGTAAAATAAAGTAGAAAAATGACAGCACAGACTTGGTGACAAAGAGTCAACCGAGTAACCACAGGTTCTATGGAGACAGGAAGTACTGCACTGGCACTAAGTGACAAGATTAATTTAGAACACAAGCCCAGTACTGCTCCCCGA
>NW_006400911.1:14090-15592 GCF_000299155.1 Elephantulus edwardii | reverse complement strand
ATAGGGAATGGCAAAGGACACACTGACAAAGGAGATTAATCAGAACTGGCTTTGACAAGCACTGTGGCAATTGGACAATTAAAACAGACATTTGGAATGTGGGGGCAGAAGAACAAACTGGGGTGGAGGGTAGAGGGAATGGTGCAGTAATGGAGGAATGAAAACCAAAAATCCCTGTAAATGTTCATTAAAAGTAATAAAATTTAATAAAAAAAAAAGCATGATGTTCCTCTCCAATGACTGGTCCCTCCTTACAACATGTCCAAAGTATGTCACACGCAGCCTCAGAATCCTTGCCTCCAAGGAGCTGCCCAGTTTAACCCTCTCCAGTATGAACCTGTTTATTTTCCTTGCAGTCCATGTTACCCTCAACACTCTTCTCCAGCACCACAGCTCAAAGGCACCAATTCTCCTTCTATCCTCCCTTGTCATTGTCCACCTCTCTGATGCATAACAAGTGATTGCAAAGACCATGGCTTTTATCAGGAAAACCTTACTCTCCAGAGAGACACCATTGCTCCATTGCTTTTCAGAACTTGAGGACCGTCCCTAACAGCAGACATTCCCATCACAATTCGTCTGTTAATTTCCTGACTACTGGTACCAAGAGATATATAGCAATAGTTTAACCATCTCTTTGCTGATCTGATGCCTTTTATTTCTTTCTCTGCTCATAATGTCATAGCCAATACTTCTTATACAGTATTGAGTAGAAGTGGTGACAGTGGGCATCTTCGTCTGGTCCCTGTTCACAAGGAAAATACTTTTAGACTTTCTCCGTTGAAAATGATTCTGACTTTTGGTTTTGCATTTATACTTTTCACTATGGTAGGGAAATTTCCTTCATTCCTATTTTGCTTAATTAGAAAAGGGTATTTGATTTTATTAAATGCCTTTTCTACATCAATTGCTAAGATCATGTTGCTTTTGTTGTTTGTTAATAGTGAATTATGCTGATTTTCTTATGTTGAACTATCTTTGCGTACTTGTTATGAATCCCTCTTGGCCATGATGAATTTTTTTATATGCTTTTGGATTCTCTCGGCTGGAATTTTGTTAAGACGTTTTACATCTCTGTTTTGCTTCTTAAAGTTATGTTTGCTCCATAAAATAACTCTGTGAGTGTTCCTTTTTAATTTTTAAAAATAATTTAATTAGAATGGGTAGTAAATCTTCGCTTAATGTTTGATGGAATTCAAACATAAAGCCATCTGTCTGGTCCAGGACATGTTGTTGTGGGAAGTCTTTTTATGACCTGTTCAATTTCTCTTGCTCTACATTTGTCTGTGTCAGTCTGGGTAGGACATGAGTTTCACGGAATTTGTTCATTTCCTTTTGGTTTGCAAATTTATCAGCGTATGTTGTGGTTGTTGTTATGTGCCTTCGAATCGTTTCCGACTCATAGCGACCATATGTACAAGAGCCCTAAACCCTGCTCTATCCTGCGCCAACCACACTGCCTCTGACACACCCATCCCGATTACCCCAGTCACTGAGTCAGT
>NW_006400911.1:9261-9995 GCF_000299155.1 Elephantulus edwardii | reverse complement strand
GTAAGCGTTAGTTAAAGTGTTGACCCCCCTCTTAGCCCAGTGCCTTGACCCACTTACTTCCAAGCTCCACCCTCCACCCGGATAACCCTTCTCAGTATGGACTAAGGGTCACTGTCAAGAAGACAAATATTCTCGCCACTGTCCCCAAGGGCCTCTTCCCGCCGGGTTTCCCTGTGTACTTTGAAAGATGTCTATCAGCATATAGCTTTTCATAATTTTCTAGTATTATAGATTTAATTTCCTGTGGTTCTTTTGTGATATCACCTCTGTCATTCCTTACTAGAGTTATTTGTGTCTTGTTTTCTGCGTGTGTTAAGTTTGCCGATAGTTCATCAATTTTGTTGACTCTTTTGAAAAACTGGCATTTTCCCCAAATGAGTAGCTTAAAGATACTTCTCCATTACAAAAGGAACCAGTAAATTCAGTATCTGTCCCCCCTTTTGTCCCATGTTTGAGTCCCATCCCTTTCTCCATTCTACTAGTATGACCTTATACACACACCCCTGCCCCCATCCTAGCCCCTCCAGCACCTTCCTCCCACTAGTTAACCCTTGATATAATGGCTCAGACCTCAAGTCACTTTTCTCCTGCCTCATGCTGCTGCCAATCTCTCATTCTGTTGCTAATCTCTTGGGAGATTAGAGATGAACTGCCATGGGGCATTTTGAGTCAGATGACCATATGATATATTACTCTGGAGATGAAAAGACAAGGAAAAAATGGGGTTGCCTTTA
>NW_006400911.1:2851-5491 GCF_000299155.1 Elephantulus edwardii | reverse complement strand
ACAAACAGATCCATCTTGGAGAGGATTAAACTAGGCTGCTCCTTGGAGGCAAGGATTCTGGGGCTTCGTCTGACATACTTTGGACATGTTTCCAGGAGGGACCGGTCCTTGGAGAGGGACATCATGCTTGGGAGGGTGGAGGGACAGCGAAGGAGGGGAAGACCCTCTATGAGATGGATTGATTCTGTGACTGGGGTAATCGGGATGGGTGTGTCAGAGGTGGTGCAGTTGGCGCAGGATAGAGCAGGTTTTAGGGCTGTTGTGCATAGGGTCGCTATGTGTCGGAAACGACTCGAAGGCACATAACAACAACAAAAACAAGTCTGAATCCCAGGTACCAGTTTCAGGAAAGGATTTCTCTCTGAGGAGAGCTTTTGAGAAAGATCCTTGTCTTAGGGATTCTGCTCTAGGACTGTTTTCTTGTGACTTAGTGTCTACTTTTCCATTTTAGGCACACAGGTGTCATAGCTTTATAATTTTGCAGGTGAGGGTGATAGCTCTATATATTTATCTCTGCTACCTTTGAACTTTGAGAAATATCGATGTTGATAGTTGGGCTTCAGGCCTTTTGTTCATAGGGTTGCTGTGAGTCGTGCTCTGCTCAAAGGCAGTCAACAACAACCACCACCTGTTATCTATATTACCCCCTTTGTCCTTGAAGAAGTGCATTGACTACTTAATTACTCTCCACTCCTAATATTTTGATCCAGAATTATGGGTGGAGAACTTGAAGATAAGGAGAGACCCTACATCATTGTGTCTAATTATTCATAATTATAATCAGTTAAATTATTGTAAGAATTAACACATTTGCATTTTCCAGGAACAAATTGTTTACATCTTGATACATTCTTATCTAATGTTTATATCCTGATTTTTGTTTCGTAAGACTGCGTGTCTGCCATTGAATACCTTCACTTTGAAAGATTTCCATTTATCCATCAGAATCTTAATAGAAAAGGAAAGCCAGAGTTTTCCAAGAAAGAGAGTGTTCACCTGTATTATTTACTCTGTAAACCAAGTCGTGGTGATTACAAACATTTTTTTCCTAATTCCTGAAACAAGAAGTGAAAATATTTTTATTAATCTCTTCCTGAGGAGTCAAGCTTCTGTCGTCTACTCCATCTTCTCAGAATACTGTGTTTTTCTATCTCAGTGATCCTTAGAATCTCTGTGAAACATAACGTAATCATGCATGAGGTAAAATCTTTGTGTGGGCACTTTGTCTACATCTCCTAACATTATACTATTGATTTCCTGCACTTGCTTTGTAGCACTTCTGTACCCTTGGTCTTCCCAGCCATAAGCCTGATTTTTGTAATCAACAGTACTGTTTATACAGCAACCCCTGTTCCTGGCTTCTACACAAGATGTTAGTTTCCATCATTTGGAAGTATCTGCCTGCCGGCACTGGATTTGAGATCATCAGCTTGCTTCTTCAAACATTAATATCTCAGTGATCTTCAAATATATTTCCTTTCTAGAACACTTTCCAAAATGTTTGCAAGGATGTCTCTGAAACTTTTTGCTTGTTTGTTTTGAATGCGTAAGTGTTTAAGAGTAGGAGGCAAGGCTAATAAACATTTTAATTTGGCAGACTAGTATTTGAAACTTTATCCAAAATATATTTCCACTTAAAAGATTTCTATTTTTAAGTAATTAATTTAGGAAATGTAGCACAAGATGATTCACACAGTCTCGTCCTTGGCAGTTTCCATTCAGAATTCTTTAAAGCCAGTGGAATAAAAAAACCACAAATGTTTTCTCTTTACAGTTCAACTTAACCTTCACTACTATGATTGTAAGAAAAGTGATGACTCATTTTAATGATTCTTCCCCTTTATCTCTTTCTATTTCTTTTGCAGACCATGTGTTTATACTATGGGCTCCCCAATAAACAACAGGGCCCTTTTTCCATGCCAGGAACCACCTGTTGCCATGTCAACATGGCAGGCTACATTTCGAGCAGCTGCATCTTTTGTTGTTTTAATGAGTGGGGAAAATTCTGCCACTCCAACACAGCTTCAGGAAGGTACTATGCATGTGTTCTTTGCTTATTTAATTATTGTGTACATGTTAGACCAAAGAAACAAATATGTAGTATTTTTCTAAATTCTTTACGAATAATTTTTTAGTGTGATTTTAACAAAAGTTTACAGAAAACTTGGATATTCATGCATTTATTTTTATACATTTTCCTCCTTCCCCTCCCCACCCCATTTTTCTTAAAAAAAAAATCATTCATTGTTGCATAATTTCCTCCTATTCGCCCCCTGCCACCTCCCCGCTACGCACCTCTTTGCTATGCACCTCTTATTCTGGACTGTTGTCATGCACACAATCCCTAACTATATATTACTTTAAAACAGTTATTTCTTTCTTCTACTCCAATGCACTGCTCATTATTTATCCCCTCTTTTCTTCGTTTTCCCCTAGCCCCCATGGAAGTCCTGTTGTAAAGCAGTGGCATTATGCAGTATTTGTCCTTTTGTGACTGGGCTATTTCACCCAGCATAATACCTTCCATGTCACCCATGTTGTGTAATGTTTTATTAGTCGCCTGTTTGTCAGTGCTGCATAGTATTCCATTATGTGTATATACTACAGTTTTTTTTTATAATGTCTTTATTTTTCATTTCA
>NW_006400911.1:0-676 GCF_000299155.1 Elephantulus edwardii | reverse complement strand
GTTATGAATCCCACTTGGTCATGATGGATTATTTCTTTGATGTATCATTGTATTCTGTTGGCCAATATTTTATTCAGGATTTTTGCATCTATGTTAATAAGATATATTGACTGTAGTTTTCATTTTGGTGGTGTCTTTTCCTGGCTTTGGTATCAAGGACATCTTTGCTTCATAGAATGAGTCTCTGAGTGTTCCATCTTGTTCCATTTTTTGAAATAGTTTATATAGAATTGGTGACAGTTCTTCTCTGAATGTTTGATAAAATTTGCTTGTAAATCCATCTGGTCCAGTGCTTTTGTTGGTTGGAAGCTGTGGTATTACCTTTTCAATTTCTTATTTTGTAATGGGTCTGTTAAGATGTTAAATTTCGGTTTGTGTCAGTTAAGGTAGATTGTGCGTTTCTAAATATTTGTCAATTTCCTCAAGGTTTTCATATTTGTTTGAGTATATTATCCTGGTGGAGGGTAGAGCTGGGAAGTAAGTGGGTCAAGGCACTGGGCTAAGGGTGGGTTCAACACTGTAACTAATGCTTAATTCCACAATAAGGGATTTATCATTCACTGCTCCACAAATTGCTTGTCTGTTAGGATACTCCTCTAAATCTGATCATTCAGATTAAGACAGACTAGGAAGAAGGATTGGCCACCCACTTCTGAAATAGCAGGCCTCTGAAAAC
>NW_006400910.1:11536-12672 GCF_000299155.1 Elephantulus edwardii | reverse complement strand
TATCCTTGAACACGTATCATGGAACTGTTGCAGCCTAGAAGACACAAATTTAACTAACAAGTTAAAAGTACATGAGTAAAAAATTAAAAGCAATAATATTCCAAGTAGAGGTTCTAATAGTGGTACAAATCAAGTTACAGAGTGAAGGTAGTTCTTAAAATAAAAGGCCTATTGACTAGCACCATGTCTATTATAGTATAAAGGTTAGAAACCACAAGATGTAGAGGCTCAGCTATGTCATTTATGGTTCTTAAGTCCTGGAGCAAATTCCACCTACCATTGGGTTGTTTTACAGCTCAGAAGTCTGCATGCAAGGCAGAGGTGAAGTAAGGAACTGCTTATGAGATTTTCCATCAATTCCAACAACTAAGAAATAGTGAGAAGAGTTGGAACCTCAAAAGGCTTTTAGGACTAAATAGTAGGCTCTTGTGTCCAGGAGAAAACGAATATACTTACCAGTAATGTTAATGCTCACCCACAGCTCTTCGGGGAGGATCTAAAATTGTTGAAGCGTCCTCCTTTGTTTCCAGCTGGGAGCTGGGGCCTGTCAGCACTGTCAGCCATGAGGACCTGATGTGGGCCACCCTTGGCCAAGTGTCCTTCAGATTCAAACTTAAAGCAAGTGAGTGGGAGCTTCCTTTCTACTCCCTTGCCTATCTGTGGCTCTCGTCTGTGACACTGTCTATTGAAGTGGCCCAGCTTTCCACAGTGGAAGCAGTTCGGACCTCCTTTATTACTGTTCAGTGGCACTGTTTATGAGTAAGACTTCCTTTTCCTGACACAGACCCTAAACTGGCAGCAAAAGCTGCCCCAATAATTCTTGCCATTCTCTGGTCTTTTCTCTTCCTTCTAGATCCCAGTTGTTAAAAGAGGGGAAAATTTAAACAAATACATAACAAATAATTTTGAGCATTATAATCTTTTAGGATTAAGGCTAGAAATATTAACAATATGATCATTTCCAATCCAGACATACATGTTCCAATGCAGTTCCTATTTTCATAAATGGTTTTGGTAAGAAGAATATTGTGAATGTGGATTCAGTTCCACTATTCCTTCAAGCTACGATATAGTGTTATTAGCATGAGCAGTTATAAATCCATTGCCATCCTTACTCTAACTTAATTTTTTTTTAG
>NW_006400910.1:7574-8099 GCF_000299155.1 Elephantulus edwardii | reverse complement strand
AGCACTATAGTAGTGTTGTCGATTTCCTCTTTCAGTTTTGTTAATATTTGTTTTATGTATTTTGGTGGTTTTACATTTGGTGCATTGCTATTTATTATTGTTACATCCTCTTTCTCTACTGACCCTTTGAGCATTATGTAGTGACTTCCTTGACCTCTGTGATGTTTTTTACACTGTTATTTATTTTATCAGAGATTGATATGGCTACTCCTGCTTTTTTCTGGTTGCAATTTGCTTGGTATATTTTTTATCACCCTTTTATTTTTAGCCCCTCTTTATCTTCATTTTTCAGGTGTGTCTCTTCTAGACAATATATGGATGAATTTTGGTTTTTTTATCCAATCTGTTACCCTTTTTCTCTTCAGCAGTGCATTTAAACCATTCACGTTCAGTGTGAATTTTGAGAGGCTATGTTTTATTGCGATCATTGTGTTGAGTTCTTTTTGGTGTTTTTGCTAGTTACTTTGGACCATGGATCTTTCTGTGGTGTGTCTGTAAGAAGGACATCTCTGAGTCTTTCCTGCA
>NW_006400910.1:3336-5880 GCF_000299155.1 Elephantulus edwardii | reverse complement strand
GCGATTGGCACAGGACAGAGCGGAGTTTAGGGCTGTTGTACATAGGGTTGCTATGAGTCGCAGGCAACTCGACGGCACATAACAACAAGAACAACATGCCTTGATGTTTTTCTTTTGGGGTCCAATCTATATGGTGTTAGCTGAGCTTCCTCAATACATATTCTCTCATTCTTCATTATGCCTGGGAAGTTTCCTGTAGTAATTCTTCCACAACTTTTCAGTGCCTTTACTTGCTTCTTCCTTTTCTGGCATGGTGTCCCACATTTTTCTTAAGTTTTCTTTTTTTCCCCTTCTTTTTTTTGTCTGCTTTTGCTCCAGCAGAGCAGTGGTGACAATTTTTTCTTCAATTTCACTGATTCTGTGTTCCATCTCATCAACTCTGTTCATAAGTCCCTCCATCATGTTGACATCCTATGAAACGTTGGACCTTATATTTTCAAGAGCAGATTCCTGTTTCTCCAGTGCCACTAATGCCTCATTTGTTTTCTCTGCAATGTTTTGAATTGTTTTTTTAACTCCTCCTGGTCTTTGCTTATAGCATCCTGTAATTAATCAAGTTTGTCTTTCATCCATTGGGTATATTCAGTCACTCCTCTTTTAAATTCTGTCAGAAAGTTCCATCTGACTTTCTGGCTTCGGGGAATCCGCTGATACTGTGTCACCCTTTGTGAGTGACATCTTGCTTTGCTTTTGTGTATTGTGTGGGATAGTTTGCTTTCTTCGAGACATTTATATGTTCTTGATCTGAAGACAATGCTCTGGAGATCAGTTGGGCATCTACCAAATTTGTGCATTTCTCTGAACTTCTGACTTCAGAGAAATGTCAGTTCAGACCCTCCGAGGGCAATCTCTTTTTTGGTAATACAGGTCAAGGTGCTCCCTATTAAAGGCAAGTTGATTGCCCAGACGTGTAGGCACTGGTGTGGAGCCAAATCGGGTTAGGCAGGCACAGGGCTGGGGTGATTGCAAGGGCAGGTCAAAAACTTGGGAGACCTTGCTCAAACATCTGCTGTCTGAGTGTGCTCAAGATTGCGGTCCCTACTCAAATTCATGCTCTCCGTTTCCTACCCAATGATTTTCTCAGTGCTCCCTTCCTGGTGGCACTTACCCTGGTGCCCTCACACAATAGCCCCTGCTCTAGCAGAGCCCTGGATCTAACAGGATCTGAAAAGTCAAGGTCAAATTCCCACCGACCCACTAGCCCCTGGCTGCTCTGCAGAGTCCACAGAAGCCAGCCAGTGGCTGGTTCATTTCTGGCCAGTTGATGTAGCCCAAGAGGGCTTGGCCAAATTCTCCACCAGTCAGCATGCCGTTAGGTGCTCTCCCAGGTAATCAGCAATGCCCCGGTAAATCCAGTCAGGATCCTACCGGCCTTTCTCCTCCCAGATTAGTTTCACAGCACCTCGGCTGATAGCTCCGGGTGATGGCTGGATCCGCGGTGGTGCCCTGAGGACACAGGGCTCTGGCAGTGGCTGAGGTGCATGGTTGTGGAGCTGCAACGGGGGGTGGGAGGGGGCGAAGAAAGGGCCTGGGGGGGCACAAGAGCACAGGGCTTGGACACTACCTCCAGGATGCAGGGCGTGGGGCTTGGGTGCTGCTGGGGGTTTATGAAGTGACACCCTGTGTGGTGGAGCCAAGCAGGAGGTGGCTGCGGGGCGGGGGGGAGGGGTTACACAGTGGCGGGTAGTCATTGCTCCTCTGGGGTCACACGGTAGGTGGTGTTTGAGCCTCTGGAGTTCCTCGGTGGCTGGCAGACTGTTGCTCCTGCCGGGTCTCTTAGAAGGTGGGGACGGTCTGTTGCTCCTGCCCTGTATGTGGTTGAACTTCCAAATCTCCGGCTGGCGCAGCGATCTGGCTAGCAAAGCGTTCCGGCTTAGACTGTGCTTTTTTAGGGGTGCATTAGCCTATAAATACCTATGAGATCAAGTGGTTTATTGGGTGGTTTAATTCTTCAGCATCTTTGTTGAGATTCTTTCTGGTAGTTTTATCTTTTCTTGAAAGTGGTTTATTGAAGTCTCCAAATAGTAGTTTTGCCTATTTCCTTTTTCTGTCTTTTTAATGTTTGTTTTTATATATTTTGCAGGTCTATCATTTGGCGCCTTGGCTTGTTCCCTGGAGGCATGTCAGAAGCTATTGTGGAGGTCCTCTCTGGTGCCTGGCATCAGCTGCTTCCCTCTGACTCTTGATTTGTTCTCCCCTGACCGGTTTAGGCTCCGTCTTGGGGCTTGTTAATAAATAGCAAAAAATAAGGCCGCCGGAATAGATGGTATACCAATTGACATATTTCAGTTAACAGATGCTGCCGTGGAGATGCTCACCAAGTTGTGCCAAGATATCTGGAGAACAACCACTTGGTCAACTGACTGGAAGAGGTCTATATTTGTTCCCATCCCAAAGAAGGATGACCCAACTGAGTGTGGAAACTATAGAACAATCTCACTGGTTTCACATGCAAGCAAGATTCTACTGAAGATTATCCAAAAACGACTGGAACAGTACATCAGCAGAGAACAGCCAGAAGTCCAGGCTGGGTTTAGAAGGGGT
>NW_006400910.1:0-2601 GCF_000299155.1 Elephantulus edwardii | reverse complement strand
TGTTATGCATCAGGGAGTTGGACAATGACTAGGGAGGATAGAAGGAGAATTGACGCCTTTGAGCTGTGGTGCTGGAGAAGAGTACTGAATGTAACATGGACTGCCAAGAAATCCAATTGACACATCCTAGAGAGGGTTAAACAGGCTGCTCCTTGGAGGCAAGGATTCTGGGGCTTCACCTGACATACTTTGGACATGTTGTAAGGAGAGACAGGTCTTTGGAGAGGGACGTCATGCTGGACAGAGTGGAGGGACAGCGCAGGAGGGGAAGGCCCTCTATGAGGTGGATTGATTCAGTGACTGGGGTATTCGGGATGGATGTGTCAAAGACACTGAGATTGGCACACGATAGAGCAGGGTTTAGGGCTGTTGTACATAGGGACGCTATGAGTCACAAGCGACTCAACGGCACATAACAACAAAACAATCATTTGGCGCATAGATATTTTTATTGTTATGTTTTTATTCTTTGTTTACCCTTTAAGCAGTATTTTATGATGGTCTTTGCATTGAAATTTATTTCATCAGAGATTAGTCTCGCTACTCCTGCTTTTTTCTTGTTGCCATTTGCTTGGTATATTTTTTTCCCTAGCCCTTTTAATTTTAGTCTTCCTTTATCTTCACTTTTCAGGTGTGTCTCTTGTAGACAATGTATTGACAGATTTTGGTTTTTTATCCAATCTGCTACCCTTTTTTCTCCTCAGTGGTGCATTTAAACCATTCACATTCAGTGTGCTTATTGAGAGGCAGTTTTATTGCTATCATTGTGTTGATTTCTTTTTTGGTGTTGTTGCTAGTTACTCCTGCTTTCTGTGGCATCTCTGTAAGAAAGATGTCTCTCAGTGTTTCCTGCAATATTGTCTTCTTTAAAAACTCCCTTAGGTTCTGTTTTTCTGAGAATGTCTTGATCTCTCCTTCATATTTGATGGACAATTTCACGGGTTGACTCTTTGAGTGTATGATCTATGTCATTCCTCTGTCTTCCTGCTCACCTGGTTTCTGCTGAGAAATCAGTACTTAATCTTATTTCCTCTCCTTTATAGATTACTCTTTGTTTCTCCCTCACTACTTTCAGAATTCTCTCCTTTTCTTTGGTTCTGGTAAATTTGAATATCGTATGCTTTGGTGTTTTTCTTTTGTGGTCTGTTCTATATGGTGTTTACTCAGCTTCTTGAATATATATCCTTACTCCCGGGAAGTTTTCTTCTAGTAATTCTTTGACAACTTTTATGGTGCCTTTACACACTTCATGCTGTTCTGATATTATGATGATGTGTATGCTATGTCTCTTGATGGCACCTCACATGATTCTTTGGTTTTCTTGTTTGTCCTTCCTTCATTTTTGATTCTGCTTTTTGCTGTAGCATATCAGTGGTGACAATTCTAACTTCTAATTCACTGGTTCTCTGTTTTTTCTCTTCAACTATGTTCATTTGTTTCTCCAACATGTTGACAGCATCAGAGACATTGGACACTATGTTTTGAATCACAATTTCTTGTCTTTCTAGAGCTTCTAATGCCTTGTTTCTTTTAACTATCTTGTTTTGGATTTTTTTATTTTTAAGCTCCTCTTGGTTTTTGCTTGCAGTGTTCTGTAATTCTTCGCTTGTCTTTCAACCATTGAAAATATTCAATCATTATTCTTTTAAATTCTGTTTCAGAAAGTTCCATCAGACTTTCTGGCTTCAGGAGATTCAATGATATAATGTATCATTTTGGGGGGGTGACATTTTGCTTTGTGCTTGTGTAGGTTTTGAGGTAGCCTGATCCTTTTGTGTCATTATTATGGTAGAGTTTTTCATACATGAAGTGATGATAGATTCTTGATGTGAAGTTACAGAGTAGAGGTGGGCGGAGTGTAGAGGTGGGCAGAGTGGTGGAGTGTAGAGACGGGAAGCAGGTGCAGAGCAAGGAGCTGGGAGCTGGGCACTGGCCACCAGGCACCAAACCAGATGAGGGGCAAAGGGTACACAGGCAGGAATCTGGTATTGGGCATGGGTGCTAGAGATGCCTGGAACACATGCAAACACACACTGGGCAGGGGCATGCACAATCTCTTGCTGATTAAGGACACAGAAGACTTTAATCAAATTCCAGTTCTCAGTCCTATCTCCCAGCTGCACTGTGTTCAGGCTTTTCTGAGTTCTGACCTCTACTTGTACTTTGAAAGAGTTTTTTTTAACATTGCTGTTGTTGTTGTTATGTGCCATCGAGTCGTTTGGGACTCATAGCGACCCTATCTACAACAGCCCTAAACTCCACCCTGTCCTTTGCCAATCACACTGTCTCTGACACTCCCATCCCAATTATCCCAGTCACTGAATCAGTCCATCTCATAGAGGGCCTTCCTCTCCTGTGCTGTACCTCCACCCTACCAAGCATGATATCCCTCTCCAAGGACCGGACTCTCCTCACAACATGTCCAAAGTATGTTAGATGGAGCCTCAGAATCCTTGCGTCCAAGGAGCCACCCGGTATAACCCTTTCCAGGACAAATCTGTTTGTTTTCCTAGCAGTCCATGGTCTTCTCAATACTCTTCCCCAGCACCACAGCTCAAAGGCATCAATTCTCCTTCTATCCTCCTTGGTCATTGTCCAACT
>NW_006400909.1:11866-12817 GCF_000299155.1 Elephantulus edwardii | reverse complement strand
AACAGACAGACACTGCCCTGGATGTGCTCACTAAGTTGTGCCAAGAAATCTGGAGAACAGCCAGCTGGCCCACTGACTAGAAAAGATGGATATTTGTTCCCATTCCAAAGAAAGGTGACCCAACATAATGCGGAAATTATTGAACAATATCATTAATATCACATGCAAGCAAGATTCTGCTGAAAATTATAAAAAAATGTTTGGAACAATATGTCAACAGAGAACTGCCAGATGTATAGGCTGGATTTAGAAGAGGTTGTGGTACTAGGGATATTATAGCTAATGTTAGATGGATCTTGGAAGAAAACAAGGAATACTGGAAGAACGTCTATCTGTGCTTCATTGACTATGCAAAGGCTTTTGACTGTGTGAATCACAACAAACTGTGGCTGACTCTGAGAAGAATGGGAATCCCAGAACATTTGATTGTGCTAACACAAAACCTATACTGGACCTGGACCAAGAGGCAGTCGTCAGAACAGAGCAAGGAGACACTACATGGTTCGAAATCAAGAAGGGGGTGCGTCAGGGATGTATTTTTTCTCCATACCTTTTCAATCTGTGTGAAGAACAGATCATCCGAGGCTCTGGGCTGTATCAAGAGGAATGTGGCATCAGGATTTGTGGTAGAGTCATCAACAACCTGCGTTATGCAGATGACACAACCCTGCTTACTGAAACTGAGGAGGACCTGAAGCACTTGCTGCAGAAGGTCAAGGACTGCAGCCTCCTCTATGGATTGAAGTTCAACATTATTAAAACAAAGATTCTCACCACTGGGCCAAGTGACAGCATCAGGATGGATGGGGAAGAGATTGAGATAGTTAACAGTTTTAGTTTGCTTGGCTCCATAATCAACACTCTTGGTAACAGCAGCCAGGAAATCAGGAGACGAATTACATTGGGGAAGTCGACTGTGAGGGACCTCTCTAGAGTACTGAAGAGCAACAA
>NW_006400909.1:6730-11080 GCF_000299155.1 Elephantulus edwardii | reverse complement strand
TGATAAAATGGATTGACTCAGTCAGTAAGGGAATGAAGCTGAGTGTGTTGGAGATAATGAGATTCATACAGAATAGATCAAGATTCGGGGCTGTTTTACATTGGGTCACTATGAGTCTCAAGTGACTTGATAGCACTTAACAGCAACAACATAGATCTTGAAGTGTTCTTTTGGTGATGAATGTGACAACATTCCTCTTAAGTTTTCATTCTTGACATAGTAGATCATATAATTGTATGATTCAAAATGACCAATGGCTGTCTATCTTACCTTACTAATGCCTAGGATGGTAATCTTTATGTCTTCCATTTCCTTTTTTGGCAACTTCCAATTTTCCTAGATTCTAAGTTCCAGTTGGAGTAGTTGTGACCATTTGTCCTTGAGTCTTGCCACAGCAGCAAATGAAGGCTCTTCATTGAGTGAAAGCTTTACTGCATCAGCGTCATTAATATGGACTTTCTTTTGAGGTGGCTACTCTCTAGACACATTTGGAGAGCTTTCCAATCTGAGGGGCTCATCTTCTGCCACTATATCCAATAATATTCTTAGGTTATCAAGTGGCAACAGCTTCCAACTTCCAGCAACACAGCAACATGCAAGCCACTAAAGTGCAACAAACTGATAGAGGGGTTGTCCTCTTATATAAAAGTCTCTATGTATGATCACATTGACAACAATTTGAAAGTTTTGAAGGTAGTTGGTGGTGGGGGCTATTTAGGAAAGGATAAATCAAAGTCAATGAATCACACGTGTACAAATTTTTTTAATTGGTATAAAGTTACACGTGGAAGGAGGAGTGGCATCCACTTCCATAATAGCTTGCCTCTGGAAACCCTATGAACCTGGAGAGAGGATGAAAGGCACCCAAGCATCAAGGACTCTCCTTCATAGGGTCACTATGAGTCACCTGCGACTCGACGGCACTTAACAACAACAACAACAACAACATAAAGTTACACATGTATAAATTGTTGAAATGGTGTATGAATGTCTATTACCAAAAACAAGAACACAAAAAGGTGCAAGCACAGGAAAGGAAATAGCAGGTTTCCCTAGCAAAAAGCTTCAAAAGAGAATGCTTTTGCTAAGGAATGCAAGGGGTTCTTTCTATAGTCAATAAGCAATAAGAAAGATGATTTGAGAAGGATGATTTGCAATATCCAAAGCACTTTATTTCAGATCTGGGAAAATAGTGAAATTCATCTCAAAAACTGCTTCTCTAAGAGTGGTCATTAGTTTTTTACTTGGATTAAGTGTGGTTCTTAGTAAACAAACAGCTTGTGATATAGTTTACCTGTGATTTAGAAAGACATCCTCAATGAGATAAATACTAAACAAATTACATATAACTTGAGAAAACCATCTTCAAAGAGATAAATGCTGATTCACTGACATAACTGTAAAAAAATCTTCAAAGAAGTAAGTGCTGATCCAGAAAAGAATTAAATAGAATGGAGAAAAACAGTTTCAAAAAGGTGAATACTAATCCAGGAAAGATGTATTTTCTTTCCTGATAAACAGTTTAAAATACTTTACATGACTGTTGTTGTTGTTGTTAAGTGCCGTTGAGTCGCAGGCGACTCATAGCGACCCTGTGAAGGAGAGTTCTCGATGCTTGGGTGCCTTCCATCCTTTCTCCAGGTTCATAGGTTACATGACTAAAGAAAGAAAAATTGAGTTTTAAGGCAAATAACTAGTTTTGCAGGCTGGAGGCAACTGAGGTCAGCTTTGCAACTACCGTATGGCTACATAAATACTGCTCCATCACCTTTGTCCACCTTCAGTGCTCCTCAGGAGAGAAGTCCGGGGACTATGACTCAGTTTGCTTTAAAAACAAAGGGTCTTTATTAGAGTCCCTCATTTAAAACCAGTGGTGAGAATCTTTGTTTTCTTGACATTGAACCTCAATCCATACTGAAAGCTTCAGTCCTTGACTCTCTGCAGCAAGGATTTCAGGTCCTCTTCAGTTTCAGCAAGCAGGGTTGTGTCATCTGCATAATGCAGATTGTTAATAGTTCTTCCACCAATCCTGACGCTACACTTCTCCTCATAGAGCCCAGCCTCTCGGATAATCTGTTCTACATACAGGTTGAAAAGGTATGAAGATAGGACACATCCCTGGCGTACACCTTTACCAATTTTGAACCATGCAGTGTTTCCCTGCTCTGTTCTGACGACTGCCTCTTGGTCCAAATATAGATTTCGCATTAGCATGATCAAGTGTTCTGGGATTCCCATTTTTCTTAGAGTCAGCCAGTTTGTTATGATCCACACAGTCAACAATCTGCGTTATACAGATGACACAACCCTGATTGCTGAAACTCAGAAGGACCTGAAAAGCTTGCTGCAGAGGGTCAAGAACTGCAGCCTTCAGTATGGATTGAGGCTCAATGTCAAGAAGTCAGAAGATTCTCACCACTGGACCAATTGGCAGCATCAGGATGGATGGTGAAGAGATTGAGATTGTTAACAACTTTAGCCTGCTTGGCTCCACAGTCAATACTCTTGGCACCAGCAGCCAGGAAATAAAAAAATGTATTGTGATGGGAAAGTCTGCTGTTACGGGCTTCTCCAAAATACTGAAGAGAAATGGTGTCACTGAAGTCTAAGGTGCATCTGATACAGGCCATGGTCTTTGCAATCACTTGTTATGCATCAGAGAGTTGGACAAGGACTAGGAAAGATAGAAGGAGAATTGATGACTTTGAGTTGTGGTGCTGGAGAAGAGTATTAAATATACCATGGACTGCCAAGAAAACAAAGATTCATCCTGGAGAGGGTTAAACCAGGTTGCTCCTTAGAGGCAAGGATTCTGGGGCTTCGTCTGTCATACTTTGGACGTGTTGTAAGGAGGGACAGGTTCTTGGAGAGGGACATCATGCTTGGGAGGGTGGAGGGATAGTGTAGGAGGGAAAGACCCTCTATGAGATGGATTGATTCAGTGACTGGTGTAATCGGGATGGGTGTGTCAGATAGTGTGATTGGCACAGAACAGAGCAGGGTTTAGGGTTGTTGTACATAGGGTCGGATGAGTCGCAAGCGACTCGACGGCATATAACAACAACAACAACAACATCTAAAACCAGGAAAAATCGTGTAAGAGTTTGAATTGATTCTATTTAAGAATTTTCTTGAAGATTGCACTATAAGAACCTTCTATATAACAAGGAACGAATTTGTTAGTTTATAAACAGAATAACTTTTCCATCTAAAGGAGTTGCACAGCTAAAGCTAGAGTTGCACTTTACTGGCTGTTCCTTGAGAGAAAGATGGGCAATCTCCTTCCATGCAATTTTTAGTCTCAGAAAGTCAGTGACTAGTAAGGTATGAGTAGGTTCCAAACTCAAAGTAAACAGAAATTGAGAGAGAAATGAAATATATGTTTGTTTGTTTGTTTGTTTTTAATTCAGTAGCATCCAATTTCTAGAAGCAAGATATACCTGTGTTTTGTCAATATGAAAAGAGAGAACATTATTGAATGAGAAATTTCTTGAAGGACCTGGTAAACCCTGATTCTCTCCCTCAGTCCCTCTTCTCCTTTTTCTCTTTATCTCTCTCCTCCCTTCCCTAGTAGAGTCTACTTCAATAATGATTGGAATGTTCAGATCTGTAAAACTAAAACATCTTTTCTCCCAGTAACTGTCACAGTAATGACCTTACCAGATGCTTAGTGTTTTATTCCCTCTCTTCTCTATATTAAAATTATTCCTTCTGGGGAATAAATTCTTTAGGTATGAAAGTTCCATTGAAGAAAGAAGTTACTGCTTTCTTTTCCATTCTATCAAACTCTCCAGGCAGCAAAACATTCATCAGAATTAGAATAGTCAAATCTACGTAGATGCATTAGAATTTATATAGTTTAAAGGCTTAATGGCAGAAATCAAGGAAAGAAAGTGTTAAGTTTATTTTACATAACTGCTTGGAAAATACATTCAAGAAACAGTAAATAGAACTCAGTATGATCTCATGTGCCCAGAAGGAAGTGATGCTCGCTTTGGAGGGGTGATTGCTATGTCAAGATAATCTTCTATTTGGAATTTCTGTGACTGCAGGGTCTTTGAATCATCAGTGCCCTTTCTGCCAGACACGGTACTGCCAATCTCCTTGACTCGATAGCCAGGTCTTTTAAGATCTATAAAAACAATTGCAAAATTGAAGTGTGCGCCCTGGGTAGCTTCTGGGTAGGCTTCATTTACCAAGCTGGTCAATTCTTTCAAAGATGCATCCATCCAAGTGTAGATGTGCAGATCCCTGGCGCGCACATTCTCGCGGGAAACTCGTCCATCCGGTTGTGGCGACTGTTACTTGTGGTGAAGACCTGCATCAGCAGCGGGCACGTCTTCTCCCTAT
>NW_006400909.1:2734-5165 GCF_000299155.1 Elephantulus edwardii | reverse complement strand
CCTTTCCAAGTCAGATGGATTTTGGCTGAAAGCAGAGAGTACCAGAGGAATATCTGTCTGTATTTCATCGACTATGCAAATGTATTTGACGGTGTCGATCACAACAAATTGTGGCTAACCTTGAGAAGAATAGGAATCCCAGAACACCTGGTTGTGCTCATGCAAAATCTATGCTGGAACCAAAAAACAGTCATCCAAACAGAGTAAGGAAACACTGCATGCTTCAAAATCAGGAAAAGAGTGTGTCAGGGATGCAGCCTGTCTCCATACCTTTCCAATCTATATGTGGAACCAATCATTCAGGAGGATGGGTTTTATGAGGAGGAATGTGGCATCTGAGTTAGAGAAGATTCTTCAACAGCCAGTATTGTGCAGATGACATAACCTTGCTTGCTGAAATTGAGAAGGACCTAAAGCATTTGCTTCCAAAGGTCAAGGAGTGTAGTCTTCAATATGGACTGAAGGGCAACATTAAGAAAATAAAGATTCTCACTACTGCACCAATTGAGAGCATCTTGATAGACAGGAGATTGAGTTTGTTAACAATTTCAGCTTGCTTGGTTCCACAATCAATACTCTCGGCACCAGCAGTCATGAAATCAGAAGATGAATTGCATTGGGAAAAATCTGCTGTCAGTGATCTCTCCAATTGCTGAAGAGCAATGATGTCCATCTAGAGATTAAGATCCGCCTGATCTAAGCCACAGTATTTGCAATTACTTGCTAGACTTAAGAAAGCTGGAAAATTATGCCTTTGAATTGTGGTGCTGGAGAAGAGTATTGAACATATGATGGACTGCCAAGAAAACAGGTCTATCCTGGAGAGGGTGAAACCAAGCTGTACCATAAAGATAAGAATTTTGAAGCTCCATCTGAAATACTTTGGGTATGTTGCCAGGAGGTATCAGTCTTTGGAGAAGGACATCATGCTTGGAAAGGTGGAGGAACAGTGCAGGAGAAGAAGATCTCAGATGAACTGGATTGACCTAGTAACTGTAATGTAATAAGGGTATGTGTGTCAGAGGCAGTGAAATTGGTTCAGGATAGAGCTATTTTGCATAGGGTTGCTATGGGGTTGTAGTTGACTCGATGGCACATAACAACAACAACAACAACAATTTACACGTTCACTAAGTCAAATTAATTTTTTTCTGAAAGATAATGAAAGCTTGTTTCTTGAGAGTACAGAATGAACTAGCTAATCTTTTATTTTGTGTCATCTGCATAATGCAGGTTGTTGATGAGTCGTCCTCTGACCCTTATACCACATTCTTCTTCAGAGTCCAGATTCTTGCATCATTTACTCACCATACGGATTTAGTAGGTATAGAGAAAGAATACAGCCCTTATTCATACTTTTCTTTATTTTGAACCATGTAATGTTTGTTCCCTTGCTCTGCTCACATGGAAAACCCTTGGTCTACATATAGTCTTGCATTAACATGATTAAGTGTTCTGAGATTCCCATTCTTTTTTATGTTAGCCAAAGACTGTAGCCTTCAATAGGGGTTACATCTCAGTACCAAGGGAATGAAACTCCTCACCACTAGACCAATAGGCAAGATCAGAATACATGGGGAAAAGATTGAAGTTGTCAACAATTTCTTCTTGGATTCACAATTAACATTCCTTGTAATGAATTGGAAAGTGGACAATGACTAAGGGTGACAAGAAGAATTTTATTCTGTCTCCATAGCTTTTCAATCTATATGCAGAAAAGATCATCTGGGCTGCTGGGCTGTATAGGGAGGAATGTGGTATCAGGATTGCGAGAAGATTCATCAACAACATGTATTATGCAGATGACACAACCCTGCTTGCTGAAACTGAAGACCACCTGAAGTGCTTGCTGCAGAAGGTCAAGTACTGCAGCCTTCAATATTTATTGAAGCTCAACATCAAAAAAATAAAGATTCTCACCATTGGGCCAATTGGCAGCATCATTATGGATGGTGAAGATTGACATTGTTAACAGTTTTAGTTTGCTTGGCTCCACAATCAACACTCTTTGTACCAGCAGCCAGGAAATAAAAAGATGAATTGCCCTGGGAAGGTCTGCTGTCAGAGACCTCTCCAAAGGGACTGAAGAGTAACAATGTCAGTCTGCAGAATAAGGTGCGCCTGATCCATACCATAGAGTGGGACAATGACTTGGGATGATAGAATGAGAATTGATGCCTTTGAGCTGTGGTGCTGGAGAAGAGTGTTGAATATACCATGGACTGCTAGGAGAACAAACTGGTTCATCCCGGAGAGGGTGAAACTGTGCTGCTCATTGGAGGCAAGGATTCTGAAGCTTCATCTGACATGTTTTGGTCCTTTTACAAGGAGGGAACAATGCTTAGAAAGAGAAATCATGCTTGGGAGGGTGGAGGGACAGTGCAGGAGAGGAATACCCTCAATGAGATGGGTTGATTCAGTGACTGGGGCA
>NW_006400909.1:0-1999 GCF_000299155.1 Elephantulus edwardii | reverse complement strand
ACAAGGCTCAGCATCACAGCAAACCCAGATTAATTCAGTACAGCAAATTGACTGAAGAGTGCTGTACAACTTAGAAGAATGTTCCTCTAAAATATAATAAAAACAAAATTTTAAATACCTCCACGAGGTCTTATTGACTCTAAATAAGAGGCTTAAATAAGAAAAAAAACAACCAACCAAACATTCCACATGACCCTCAACCAAAACACACATGATAATTTAACTTTTTTCTCTCGTATTTTGAGGATTAATTTGCTAATTCCTCTTTTGTTTTTATAAATTGTGATTGATAATTCGCTTACCATATTTCATCTTATTGTGAAACCTCTAATTTGTGATTTTGTTTTTCCTTATTTTTCTGATGTTAGTCCTGTGAATGGAAATTCAGTCTTGAATTTGGAGTCATAATTCTAAGATTTTAAAAAATCATTATTGCTTCTCTTTTGCTGTTGTTAGGTTATTGAGTTGAGAGTACAGCTCATAACAACCCTTTGAACAACAGATCTGAACCCCGTCAAACCCTGTACCAGCCTCGCAGTATCTGACTTGAGCCCACTGCTGCTGTTATTGTGCCAGTCCATCTGCTTGAGGATCTTCCTCTCTTTCACTGTCTCTCCACCTTCCTTGTCTAGTAACATAGCCAAATTATGTGAGAGGAAATTTTATTCCCTTTCCCTCCAAGGATCGCTCTGGAAACACTTTCTCTAATACATATGTTTGTTCTTTGGGCATTCTATGGGATGTTCAGTACTGAAATATTGGGTAGAAAGTGTATTGATTGTGGAATAAAGTAAGATGAAGTCACTGACAGTTTCAATCTTTTCTCCATCTTTCATGATGTTGTCTATTGGTCCAGAGGAGAGAAATTTTGTTTTCTTGATATTGGGATGTAATCCATATGAAGGCTGCAGTGTTTGACCATCGACAGCAAGTGCTTCAGTTCCTCCTCACTTAGGAATCAAGCAATCAAGGATGGTTGTGCCACTTGAATAAGGAAGGTTATTGATGAGTATTCCTCCAATCCTGATGCTACATTCTTCTTTATAGAGTACTACTTCTCAAATAATTTGCTCAGCATACAGATTGAATAAGTATGGAGAACAGATACAACTCTGATGCATACCTTTTTCATGACATAAATGAGGCCAGAAATAGAATGATAACATTTTGTATGTTCCATGACTTACTCATTGCAAATAGCTTTTTCTTCAACATATTAAGTGCAACACTGAATGAATGGAAATCCAAAATCTCTGTAAATGTTCCTTAAAATAAAAAAATAAAAAAATTTTTATATTGGTTTGTATACAAAATTCATATAGATTGTATTTCATTCACGTACCCTTTATTTCAAGCATTCTTTTATTCACATTGTATTTCATACAATCATTACCACACATTATGGTTTTTAAATTATTATTATTATTAATTTTAATACAGACTTTGGATTTCCATTCATTCATTGTTGCACTTTTCTCCCTGCACCCCCCCCCAGTTTGCTCTTCTCTTTGAAAAGTAAAAGAAAAATTCTTTCCTTATTATTCAATCCCTCCCCCTAAGTCTATTCCATTATGCAGCCTTCTTTCTGGACTCCTGTCAGGACAGTAATACCTAATCATATATCCCTTTTAAACAGTTCTCTCCCTCATCTGTTTCAATGCAGTATACATAATTTTTCCCATCTTTCTCAATCTCCCCCAACCCTGATGTTAGTGAAATATCTTACACACAAAAGGACACATACATTGTATTTTTATAAAATTAATCCCCGTTGATCTATGCCCACAGTAACCCTATCTTTTCAGGTCCATGCATCATCTATTCTAACTCTTCAGGTCTTACCTATGCCCACCAAACTCACCATAATTTCCCCTCTCTCCACTATGAACTCCTCTGTCCCCTCCCATTCTTCCTTTGGACTTTTATCTGTATCTTACTAGTTACCCTTTTATTTTTACAATGTGTACAGTATTTGTCCTTGAGAGACTGAGTTCACTCA
>NW_006400908.1:11186-12585 GCF_000299155.1 Elephantulus edwardii | reverse complement strand
ACATCTCAGGAGAGGAACACCCCGGATGAGACGGATTGACATGATAACTGCAGCAATGGGGTTAGGTGTGTAGAGTTAGTGAAACTGGCTCAGGATAGGGCGTGCTTCAGAGCTGTTGCACATACGGTCACTGTGAGTCACAGTTTACTTGATGAAACAGAACAGCAACAACAGACCTACAATCAACCACATGAAAGTGGCAGTCTAGAAATCAAGTAATTAAATTACAGATTGATATTCTTTTGGACAATTTTGTTTTAAACAGATTTTTTTTTAAAAAAACTAAGCTATCATTTGTTGGATTTGACAAAAACTGTACAATTTGTTCATGTAAATCTTTTGAATCTGTGATATTTTATCATCGCAAAAGAAATTGAAATGCTTTAACTTTTATTTAAAAAGAGTAAAGGAACTGTTATGTAGATGCTAAAATTGATAAAGATGAGTTACAAAAAGAAATTTCGTTTAAAAATTGCTATTGTCATTATTAAGTCTTAGAGAAAATGCAGCCAAAGTGCTCCTTGCAGGCAAAGTAGACAAAAGTTTGTCTCCATAATTTGGACATGTTGCTAAAAGTGGCTATTCCATGGATTGGGACACATGCTTGAAAAGATGGAGGGACAGCAAAAGAGAGGAAGACCTTCAACAAAATGGATTGGCACAGAGACTATGGGCTGAAGTATGTCAGAATGGTAGGATAGTGCAGGGTAGGATAGGATCCAGATCTGTTGTTCACAGGGTCACTATGGGTCATACTCAACTCTATGGAACCTAACAATAACAATTGAAGCTATCACATTTTCTATTGTCTCATAGACATTCTAGGGAGATCTGGTGGCCTAGTGGATAAGGATTGCCCTTTAACCAAAAAACAGGTGATTTACCTTCTCTGAAGGAGAAAGATAGACGATCTCCTCATTCGTGATGTATAGCCTCTGAAAAACTCTTAAGGGGCAGCTATAAGTGAATTCTAACTGGATGGTACATAGTATCAATTACATATATATAAGTCACTGGACACGAAGTAAAACTGATGAGAATGAATTCATTTGTTTTGTGATGTTGGTGAAAAATATTGAAAACTCTGTGGCCAGGAAAAAACAAAACAAACAAACAAACAAACAAAAATCCTGTCATGGAGGATTAGCAGCAAAAGTGTTCCCTGGAAGACGATTGTGACATTTTATCTTATTCACTTTTGACATAATATCAGGTAGAACTAGTCCCTGGAACAGCATTATGGTTGGTAAAACAGAGTGAGCAGTAAAAGGGAAGACAGTCAAGGAGATAGATGGAGACAGTGTCTTCAACAATCACCTTAGACATATCAATGATGACTGAAATAAGGAAGGACTAAGTAATGTTTTGTTCCGTTGCACACATGATTTCTAGAAGTAGG
>NW_006400908.1:4805-6345 GCF_000299155.1 Elephantulus edwardii | reverse complement strand
TAAACCAAGCTACTCCTTGGAGGCAAGGATTCTGGGGCTTCGTCTGACATACTTTTGTCATGTTGCCAGGAAAGACGTGTTCTTGGAGAGGGACATCATGCTTGGGAGGTTTGAGGGACAACGCAGGAGGGGAAGACCCTCTATGAGATGGATTGATTCGAGGACTGGGGTAATCGGGATGGGTGTGTCAGAGGCGGTGCGTTTGGCGCACAACAGAGCAGGGTTTAGGGCTGTTGTGCATAAGGTCGCTATGAGTCGGAAACGACTCGACAGCACATAACAACAACACTATTTTATTTACAAAATTAGAATACATTGTTTTCAAGAACAAGTTCTTTTAATTTCTCTCACCCTCCCACCCATCAAATCGTACAACCCTATGATTACCCGCACCTCGATTCCCCTGTACATCCTCATCCCTCTGCTTCCAACCTCTCCTACCCCTCTTGGATCCTTATAACTCCTTCTACAATAATGTTTTTATACAATATTTATTCTTGTGGGACTGAGTTAGTTTACTCAGCATAATGCTCTCCAGCCCCTCCCAAGTTGGGTAAAAATTTACAAAACCATTGCTTCTGCGGGCTTTGTAGTATTCCTGACTGTATCTTCATTTTTCAATCTATTAGTTTGTGGTTGGACATTTGGGCTGTTTCCATGTTCTTGCAATGGTGAATAATACTGCTATGACTATTGGTATACAAATCTCAGCTTGTGCCTCAGTTTTTGTTTTCTCAGAACATATTCTAAGTAGTGGAATAGCTGGTCATATGGAATTTCTATGTTCAGCTTTTTGAGAAAGTGCCAAACTACTTTTCAGAATGGTTGTACCATTTTACAGCCCCACCAACAATGTATAAGAGTTCTTTTCTCACCACATCCTCTCCAACATTTATTACTGCTGCCAGAATATTTGATTGCACTCATACTATCTACTGAAACTCAACATCAAGAAGATAAAAATTCTCACCTCTGGGTCAAAAGGCACCACCTTTTCCCAGATGGGAAAGAATTGAAGTTGTTAACAATTTCAGCTTGTTTCACTCCACAATCTAACTCTTGGCACCAGCAGTTCAGAAATTAAAAAGGCAAATTGATCTGGGGATGGCTGCTATCAGGGACTTCTCAAAAGAGCTAAAGAAAAAAGATGCCAGTCTGGTGACAAAAGAACACCTAATCCAGTTCATAGTCCACAATAATGTACCACTGTTTCTTCTGACATACTTTTCCACCTTTCCTTCTCTGTCTTTGTAATGACTATTTGCATTTTTTGTAAGTGATAATCTTGACATCTTCTTGCAGCTCATCTGATGTTCATACATTAGTGTTCAAGGCCTCAAACCTGTTCTTGAGATGGTTATGAAATTCAAGCGAGATAGACTCAAGGTCAAATTTTGGTTCTTGTGGGTATTTTTTTAACCTTTAGTTTGAACTTGCATATGAGTAGTATGACTCAATCTTGCTTGTCCAAACTGAGGAGAACTTGAAGCATTTGCTGCAGAAGGTCAAGGACTGCAGTCTTCAATGTAGATTGAAGTTC
>NW_006400908.1:2463-3940 GCF_000299155.1 Elephantulus edwardii | reverse complement strand
TAAAATAAAAGAATTTATCAACATGATGTTGTTTAGACAGTTCATTAAAAAAGAAAAAAGTTTAAAATGAAATGGAAAAGGTGGTAGCAAACTTTGGAAAGTCTTTTTTTAAAGGCATTTTTAATCTTAAAATGGAATTTTGGCATTTAGCTTTAAACGTCTTAGCCATTTATTAAGCAAGTTAACATGCTGTGTTCCTTGGCCTTTTCTATCCTACTCTTATGTGCCCAGATGGTACAAATTTCCACTACAAAGTAAGTTCATTAGGGCAGGGACATTAGTTTTATTCTTGATTGTAATTCTGAGCACTTTTGTAACTGTTTTTTGACCCACATACTTAAGGTGTAATTAATTTTTCTGCTATATTCTAGGAAAAGAAGCAACAATATTAATGAAAAATCACTTGTAGCATTGTAAGTCAAAAGTTATCTTTATTTCAATGATTCATTTGAATAGTATAATTATACTGTTTTACTAGCGCTTTCATTATTTTATTTTTTTCCCTACTTCATTTTCCACCGTTAAACAAGCAAGATTTCTTTCAGTTACTGATTCTTAGCAGTTGGAAATCACGTTGTCTTTGGTTGGCATTCAACAGTACCTGTCTGCCGTGCTTGTGAAGACTAATACACGAGGACTAACACATTTTTGGAAAATTTTAATTCACTACAATATCGCATTTCACAAATGGATTAGAAGAAGAGGGTAATAAGGAGGATAGATAAGTGAATCAAGTTCAACAATGTGATACCATTTGAGGAGTTTCATTTTTATCCTTTAAACCACATGCCAGGTTGTTGCTGTTGTTAGGTAATCTTTAGATGATTCTGACTCAAAACAACCCTATGCACATCACCATGAAGCATTTCTTAGTCTAACACTATTCTGACAGCTTCCGCTCTGTTGTAGCCCATTGTTGCAGGCATTGTGTCAGCTGATCTCATTGAAGTTCTTCCTCTGTTTTGTGACTCTTACTTTATGAGCATTATGCCCCCCCCCCTTTCTTTTTAACTAGACTCACTTGTTCACCTGCCCAAATAGGTGAGAAGAAGTCTGGTCATCCTCACTTTTATGGAACATTCTGGCTACACTTTTTGCCGTATCAGTAAAAGCTTATATGGAGCTCTGGTGGCCTAAAGGCAAGAAACTATGCCGCAATCCCAGAGGTACCTGGTTTGAATCCACCAGATGCTTTGCTGGGGAAAGAGGAGCAATCCGTCCTGTACCAGTCAGATCCATTTTGATGGTATACATACAAAAATATTTTTTTAAAACAAGAAAGCTTATCTCCTCTCAAATAATTAGATAAGGAAGAGTAGATGGTAGATGCTTATGAAATCGTTTGTCTCTAAGAGGAGACAATGATCAGGCAGATTTCTTTTCCTGATATTTCGACCAAGAAGGAGCTTGTCCCAATCTTTCCAAGGTCATAATTGTGCTGTAATTCTAAAAACACATGATTCAAATCTATCATCTG
>NW_006400908.1:0-863 GCF_000299155.1 Elephantulus edwardii | reverse complement strand
GCAAGCGCTTCAGGTCCTCCTCAGTTTCAGCAAGCAAGGTTGTGTCATCTGCATAGCACAGATTGTTGATAGGTCTTCCACCAGTCCTGACACCACATTTCTCTTCATAGAACCCAGCCTCCCGGATAATCTGTTCTACATACAGGTTGAAAAGTTATGGAGACAGGACACATCCCTGGCATATGCCCTTCCCAATTATGAACCATGCAGTGTTTCCTTGCTCTGTTCTGACAACTGCCTCTTGGTCCAAGTATACCTTTCTCATTAGCACGATCAAGTGTTCTGGTATTCCCATTCTTCTCAAAGTGAGCCACAACTTGTTATGATCCACACAATCAAATGCCTTTGCATAGTCAAAGAAACACAGATATACATTCCTCTGGTATTCCCTGCTTTCAGCTAACATTAGCTACAATATTCCTAGTACCACGACCCCTTCTAAACCCAGCCTGGACTTCTGGCAGTTCTTATCCTGAGTCAATCTAATTGTCTCTGCCAAGCTACCCCCATTATCTAAGTTATTGTTTCAATCCATCACATCCAGAGACATCCTCTCTGGCACTATACCTCCACCATTACGAGCATGATGTTCTTCTCCAAGGACTGGTCCCTCCTGACATCATGCACAAATTATATGAGATGGAGTTTCAAAATACTCTCCTTCAAGAAGCAACTTGATTTCACCCAATCCAGGACAGATCTGTTTGTTCTCTTGCAGTCCATGATATGTTCAAACTTCTTCTCCAGCACTGCCAATCAAAGGGATTGCTTTTTCTTGGTTATCAATCCTTAGTCATTGTTCAATTCTCTGATGCATAGCATGAAATTGTGAATACCATGAACTGGAACAGGCACAGCTTAAT
>NW_006400907.1:11328-12366 GCF_000299155.1 Elephantulus edwardii | reverse complement strand
ACATCCAAGGAATACCTATTAACACCAGCATCATTCAAATACATGCACCAACAATCAAAGCGAAAGAGGAGGAAACAGATGATTTCTACCAGCTTTTGCACTCAGAGATTAATTGAACATGCAGCCAGGATGAAGTGATAGTAATGGATGACAAGAATGCAAAAGTTGAGAACAAAGACAAATAATCAGTAGTTGGAAAACATTGACTTGGTGACAGAAATGAAACCGGAGATAAAATGATATCATTTTGTTCAGTTAATGATTTTTTTTCATTGCAAATTACCTTTTCTAAAAATCATAAACAATTACCTTGTTTTAGACCTTGCTTGCTAAAACTGAGGAGAACCTGTAGTATTTAATACAGCATGTCAAAGACTATAGTCTTCAATATAGATTGAAGCTTAGAATCAAGGAAATAAAGATTCTCATCCCTCAGACAATTGGTGGCAACATGATATATGAAAAAGGTTGAAATTGCTCATTTCAGATTGCTCACATCCACAATTAACATTTTTATCACCAATAATCAGGAAATCAAAAGACAGATTAAATTTGAAAATTTTGCTGTAAGGAATCTTTCCAGAGGACTTAAGAGGAAACATATCAATCTAGAGACTAAGGTGCACCTGATTCAGGCCATGATATTCACAATTACTTGCTATGCATCAGAGAATTAGGCAATTAATAGGATGGCAGAAGAGGAATTGATGCATTTGAGTTGTGGTGTTGGAGAAGAGTATTGAACATACCTTGGATTGCCAAGAAAACTAACAGATCTGTCCTGGAAAAGGTGTAACTGAGCTTCTCCTTGGAGGCAAGGATTTTGAGTTTCACATACTTCAGGCTTTTTGCCAGGAGAAAGATATCTTTCTGGGAAAGATAGACAGTTTGGGAGAGGATGAGCTAGATTGACATAGTAACTGGGATAATGAGAGTAGATGTATCAGATAAAGTGAAATTGGCTCATGTTAGAGCAGGATTCTGAGCTACTGTGCATAGTGGGTTCTCTATGAGTAATAGTTGACTCGACGGCACATA
>NW_006400907.1:9722-10905 GCF_000299155.1 Elephantulus edwardii | reverse complement strand
TGCCCAGTTTCTCCGCCAGTCATTCACTATCATACCCCTATCATTCAGATATATACACCAACAACCAGAGCCAAGGAAGAGGATATAGAAGATTTTTACCAATTTTTACAATCAGAAGTCAATCAAACATGAAATCAAGATGCATTGATAATAATGGGTGACTGTAATGCAAAAGTTGGGAACAGAGAGGATTTAGTAGTTGGAAAACATGGAAATGGAGCTAGAGAGAGAATGACTGAATTTTGCACAATCAATGATTTATTCATAGCAAATAAGTTTTTTAAGAGACATAAACAAAGGTTATATGTTTGGATTTCACCTCATGGTATGCATAGGAATCAGATAGGTTACATCTGTGGAAAGAACTGCTGGAGAAGCTCAATTATCAGCTGTGAAAACTAGGCCAGGAGCTGATTGTGGAACAGACCACCAACTGCTCATATGCAAGTTCAAGCTGAAGTTGAGGAAAATTAAACCAAATCCAAGGCAACCAAAATATAACTTTGAGTCTATCCCACCTGAATTTCAGAGCCAACTCAGGAACAGGTTTGAGGCCTTGAGTACTAATGAGCAAAGACCAGATGAGTTGTGGGATGATATCAAGGGTATCGTCGAGGAAGAGTGCAAACGGTCATTGCAAAGACAGAAGAGGAAGAAAAGACCATAATGGATGGCAGAAGATATTCTGAAAATTGCACTGGAGTGCAGAGAAGCCAAAGCACAAGGAAGAATTCAAGACACTAAAGAGTCGAATAGAAGATTTCAAAAGGCAGCATGGGATGACAAAGCAAAATATTACAATGAAATGTGCAAGGAGTTGGAGCCAGAAAATCTAAAGGACCGAACTCCCTCAGCATTTCTTAAGCTCAAGGAACTGAAGAACAAATTCAAACCTCAAGTTGTTATAATTAAGGATGCTTTCGGCAGAATGTTAAATGATCCAGGAGGTATTAAAAGAAGATGGAAAGAACATACTGAATCATTGTATTGAAATGAATTGGCAAACACAGAAGAATTTCATTAAGCAACATATGAGCAAGAGCCTATGGTGATGAAAGAAGAAGTTGAGGCTGCTTTGAAGAAAATGACAAAAAATAAGGCCTCAGGAATAGATGGTATACCAATTGACATATTTCAGCTAACAGATGCTGCCCTGGACGTGCTCACCAAGTTGTGCCAAGAA
>NW_006400907.1:0-8802 GCF_000299155.1 Elephantulus edwardii | reverse complement strand
GCTAGGAAAACAAACAGATTCATCCTGGAAAGGGTTAAACCGGGTGGCTCCTTGGAGGCAAGGATTCTGAGGCTCCGTCTAACATACTTTGGACATGTTGTGGAGGAGAGACCAGTCCTTGGAGAAGGACATCATACTTGGGAGGGTGGAGGCAGCCAGGAAGAGAAGGCCCTCTATAAGGTGGATTGATTCAGTGACTGGGATAATAGGGATGGGAGTGTCAGAGACAGTGCGATTGGCACAGGACACAGCACAGTTTAGGGCTGTTGTATATAGGGTCGCTATGAGTCGTAAGCGACTTGACGGCACATAACAACAACAAACAACAACAATATGGTTCTGTGTGGTATGTGAGATATTGTACCATATTTTTTATCCAACAAAGCAGTAATATTGGTTTTGAGATGAGTTGAAAGTGGTTTGGGAGGGGGACAAGTCTGACCTCACAGGAATTGGTTTTGTGTTACTGATATTGTAGTCATGGATAGTTACCTTCTTTTCATAAAAATCAGATATGGCTGTCTTCATGTGCTCCTTGCTTTTTTTACAGTAAACTTTTTTTTTAATCTTTTCCCTTGGGTGCTGGATGGTATTCCTTTATTTGAATGTACCATAATTTCTCAATCTTTTCATTTGTTGATGTACACTTGGGCTGTTTTCATGTTTTTACAATTATGAATAGTGCTGCTATGAATTTCAGTGTACAAATCTCTATTTGAATCTAGTTCTAATTCCCTCAGGTTATATTTCTAGCAGTGGAATAGCAGAGTCATACAGAATTACTGTGTTTAGCTTTTTGAGGCAATATCAAACTGCATTCGATAGCGGTTGTGCCACATTAAAATCTTACCAACAATATATGAAAGTTTCAATTGCTCCACATTCTCTCCAACATTTATTGCCCCTCCTGTTAAACTTTGCCACTGCTAATGGAGTGGGATTGTATATCATTGTTGTTTTGATTTTCATCTCTCTAATTACCAGAGACCTTAAGAATTCTTTCCCCCCATGTGTCTATTAGCTATCTTAATGTCTTCCTCTACAAAAAGTCTTTCCATATCTTTTGTTCATTTTGTATTGGGTTATGAGGCTTTTTCTTGTGGAGGCTTTGTAGCATGTAAACTTTTGTTCTGAGACCCTTTTCTGAGATATTATTGCCAAATGGTTTGTGTGTGTATGTGCAGTTTTTTCCACCCCAATTAGTAGGTTTTCTTTTCACTGTATTAGAAAAAGCACAGAAATAAGAAAGGATAACATCAATGAATGGGACCTTCTAAAGATTTAGTCCTTATGTGCATTTAAATACACTTTAAATTTTTTTTAAAAAACTATTTTATTTTTATAAACAATACTGACAATATACATATGCCATCTGCTATCACATGTTTATACAGTAATCCCAATACTTATTGTTGTTATCTGCTGTTGAGTTGCCTGAAATTCATAGCAATCCTATGTACAGCAGCTCTGAAGCTTTTCCTATCCTGAGTCAGTCTCACTGACTTTGACACACCAACATCCACTGATCCAGTTAACTATATCAATCCGTCTCATCCAGGATCTTCCTCTCCTGCACTGTCCATCGACCTTTCCAAGCATGATGTCCTTCTCCAAGGACTGATTCTGTCTACATGATTCAAGTATGTGAGACAAAGCTTCAAAATCCTAGTCTCCAAGGAAAAACTTGGTTTCATTCCCTCCAAGACACACCTATTTGGGGGTTTTTTTGGCAGCCCACGGTATGTTCAAGACTCTACTGTAGTACCACAACTAAAAGACATCTATTCTTCATCTGTTGTCATTAGTCATTGTCCATCTCTCTGATGCATAACAAGTAATTGCAAAGACCATGGCCTGGATCAGGTGCACCTTAGTCTCAAGACTAACATCATTGCATTTCTCTGGAGAGGCCCCTGACAGCAGATTTTTCCAGTGCAATTAGTCCATTTTTGAAATAGTTGTATCTTGCAAACTTATATTTCAAAGCTTCATGTACAGAAAAAGGTTTTAATGATTTATAATTGAATTAAGTAAAGAAATTATAAATTTCAAATACCTGCACTTTCACATATTTATTGAGAAATATTTTATATAATACCACAAGATGTTTATGTTATTTTTATATTAAAATGTCTTGTGAATGTACAATTTTCAGCAAAGGAAAATAATGGAAAAATACTGAATACATATTGACTACTTTCTGGTCTTTCTTTGATCAGACATTTACTCATAAGAGTTAATCTTTCCATTCTACATTCATTTATAAATACATATCATACAACATATTTGCATCATAGAAATCAGTTTTATAAATTTATCACTAGTCTAAAAATTTGGGTAGTCATTGAGGACAAATAACATGCTTGAAATGTTTGTATCTTGCAAATATGTATTTCAAAGCCTCTGGAGAAAGTTATGTACAGGTAAAATTTTTAATTATTTATAATTGAATTATGTGAAGAATTTATCAAATACATTTCAAATACCTGACGTTTCAACAACATTAGTAATAAATACTGAGAAGAACCCTATTGATCAGTAGGAACTAATTTATTAACTGGACAATATCTAAAGAATATTTAAAGTCACTGGGGAAAACTATTACACAATCTTCTTTGCCATAATCCAAAGATCTAATTATATTTCATGGTGAAATTTGCTAGCAAACTTTAGTTTCATTCCTACTTTGTCTTTAAATTTCTTTTTAATTATCTTGTAATATTTAAATGTTTCATGTTGCCTTAAATTAGTTGTGCATTTGAAGAACTCAGAGAATTATTATCATTGCTACTGTTATTATTTTGCTGAGAAAAAAACACAATAATAAAATTCATGTCTTTTAAAATAAATATTAATAGACTCTTTTTTAAAAACCAGAAAATAGAAGGGAGATATCAAGTATGTCAGAGATCAAGTATGCCAGAGATGGTGCATATGGCACAAGATAGGGCAAGTTTCACAATAGTTGTTCATAGAATCTCTGTAAGTTTTAGTCCATTTGAGATCATATAACAACAACAATAACAACAACCTTGTGAAGTATTGTTATGGGTTATCATTTTTATGTAGCCTTAATAGTGTCTTTACTGTGCTTGCATATTGGCCTGTACATCTATTATTTCTCTTTTTAATGACTAATAAATTTCATTGAGATGTCTTCTCCTTGCCCCTTCCCTGAGCCTCAGATTATTTGATTTCTTCAATGCTTCCCTGCAAACTCTCGGAACTGTATGTGGATGTATTAGCACGGTATTCCACTGTGGTGCTGCTCTAAGCTCTCCAGTAAATACTGTGGATTATTTAAACAGTTTTTATATACGGTTCCGGTTTGTACATTTTTATGTTGCTATACATATTTATAAGTTTTTAAAAGAATCATTTTGTTTACTTGTACAATTCAAATTTATTGGGAAATATGTATTTATGAATGTTTTATACCATATTATGGATTGCGTGAATGCTCTTTTACTTAGCCACAAACCTTTAGAAATTTCTTTGATAAAATGTTTGTACATTTTGTTTATGAGAAATACTTCACAAAGTTTACTTTCATAGATTTTCTCTTTTCATGTAAGAATAATATGGATCTCTCAATGATAATTTATATTTAAGTGTTAAAAATCATTTGGGAACTTTTTTCTAAAAACACATGGGATAGCGGTAAAACTAAATAGAAGTAATAATTCATGGCTACTAGAAAACAAGAACTTTTAAAGTGCTCTTCTACAATTTAAAATATAAAACTCTGAATTTCATTCACATTAATATTTATTGTATACCTACTTTGTTCTAGGTAACTGCTAAGAGAAAAAATGAGAAAACAAAAAATTAAAAAGACATTCACTGTTCTCCAGGAGTTCATGTTTGAACACCATTAACATTGCTTAAATTAACAGGTGAATAAATAATTGACATTATGAAAGCACTATAACACAATATTATTGCTGTTGACGTTATTGTTTTTAGATAGCCTCAAGTTGAGTGTGACCCATAGAGATTTTATGAATAATAGACCTGAACCCTGTTCTGTCCTATGCCATTCTCACACTTCTTAACACATTAGAGACCACTGTGACAGTTATTGTGATCATCTACCACCTGGTAGATGATCTTTCTCTCCTTCACTGACCCTCTGTCTTTCCAAGTGTCTTGTTCCTTTCCAAGGAATAGCCCCTCCTAGTAATATGTCCAATGTATGTGAAGCAAAGCTTTATCGTCTTTGCCTCCTAGGACCACTCTAGCTGTACTTTCTCCAGGACATCTTTGTTCTTTTGGAAGTCCATGGGATAGTAAGTACTCTTCTGCAACACTACAACTGAAAGGCATCAATTTTTCTGTCATCCTTATTCACTGTCCAGCTCTCAGATGCATAGCAAATGATGAGAAAGGCTATGGCCTGAATCAGATGCACCTTAGTCCTAAAATTGACATCATTGCTCCTCAAAAATTTGGAGAAATCCCTGACTGTAGAATTTTCCAGTATAATATGTATCCTGATTTCGTGATTGATGGTACCAAGGGTGTTGATGTTCTTTTCTGAAGTGATAAGTCTACAAAAGACTTAATAAGACGGATTGACACAGTGACTGCAACAGTGGGACTCTAGTGTGTCAGAGATGATGTGAATGGTACAGGATAGGACAGGGTTCAGTACTGTGTTCACAGGTTGACTAGAAGTCATATGTGACTTGATGACATAATAACAAAAAAAATTACTTTCTCTTTTTTCCTTTTCATGTGTTTTCTGATTTCCCCAATGGTTTACTTTGGTAATATTTTTGTTTTACATGTATCTTCCTGGCTTCTCCATTTCTATGACTCAAAAGGAAATAAAATTTTGAAGGAATTGAGTATTACCTCTGCAAAAACCTCCATCAAACTGGACATTCTTAGTGGTCTCTACATCACAAAATGGCATATTATCTACTAGCTTCATGTCCCAAAGTTTACTGAATCTTTATTACCAAACCACTCTTCACTCTCACCCATCACCAATTCCTGAATATCTCTAAAATGGACCATGTTCCCATCTCTACTATTGCCATCTATTCAAATCTACCATTTGATCTCTTCATAACTAACACTCATTCTTACAAGCCTTCTTTTGTCTCAGCCAAAAGCATCTTTACAAATAACATTCTAAACATATGCTGATTCCTTATACACACACTATTCTCGTATTCACCACAGGAAATTAAAACTTGCAGTTATTTACTGATGCTATTTGGATAAAGGCCAACATATTTCCACAATGGCTGCTGGATGCACAGGTGTACTGTACTCTTTCTCACTGTCTCCATAGTGACTAATGGACACACAAGCTACTAACAGACAAGATATATACCTTAAGGGGATGATTGCCCTTTGAAGAAACCCAGTACTTTGTCAAGCTATCTTAGTGGGGTAAGGATAGAAAGAATATCTCTGATATCAAGAAATCTATAGAATATCCATCAGGAGACAGTCACATATCATGGGCATGAAACAGTGAATAACATCCATTGCCTCAAAGGAGGCTTCTCCAGTTCCCTTTTATTACTCCTTTCTTTTCTTTTTTTTTCAAACATAGAGCATGTGTGTGTGTGTGTGTGTGTGTGTGTGTTTCTGTCATACATTTTCGTCCTTCTTTCTCTCACCCCTCTCCTCAACCCAGATTGATGTCATACATATAATGTCTAATCGTATACTCATTTCAGACAGTTCTTCCTCTTATCTGCTTTAATGCAGTGTTCATTACCTCTCTATTCTTTTCCTTTTATTACTCTTCCTACTACTTCTTTTCCTCAGCAATACTTGTATGTAGACAGTACAGCTTACTAATATATTATTCCCAGGAAAGTGGAATTCTGACATTTTTCCCAATATGTAAAATGATTTATGTATAGAATTAATATAATAGTGTACCTGGGATACGAGCTTCATCTCAAGGAACCTTGACTAATAATGATATTTGTTGTTCCAATCACTTTTGTCCTATTTCTTTTTTACTAATAAATAAAAGTTTCTCATGTAATAGGACCAATATCTGACTGTGCTTATCCTCAAATAGCTTTAATGAAGAATTAGCAGAATTATCTTTAGTAAAAGAGGTATAGCTATACACTATACCATAGGAGTTTTTCTCTCTGACACTGACCATCCAATTTTCTAAGCATGGTGTCTCTTTCCAAGGAATAGTCTCTCCTAGCAACATGTCCAAAGTATGTGATCCAAAGCTTCTCTCTCTTTCCCTCTAAGGAGCACTTTGGCTGCACTTTTTCAAGCTATACCTATCTGATATTTTATAGACTACAAGTGTATTCATACTTTTTATTTCCCCTCACATACTTTGGACATACAACAAAAATTTACCAGTCTTTAGAGAAAGACATTATGTGTGGAATGATAGAGGGACAGCTCAGGAGAGGAAGACCTTGGATGAGATGGTCTGATACAGTAACTAGGGTAATGGGGGTAAGCGTGTCAGAGTCAGTGATACTGGCTCAGGACAGGGTAGGCTCCAGAGCTGTTTTATATAGGGTCAGTATGAGTTGCAGGTAACTCAATGGCACATAACAACAGTTTGAACAGCTAATGAATTCAAGGTCATCAGGTAATGCAGGCCACTGGTTCTGTACAAAATCTTCCTTTCAAGTGATTGGCTGCTCCTCATGGAGTATTTTACAGAATTTAAAATCTCAACAAGAACACAATTATATAGTGTCAGATATCTGTATAACATCAGATATCATCAAAAGAATGACAATAACAGTTGTCAAACTAGAAAATCACTGGAGTTTAGTTTACACAGAACCTTATCCATTACTCACATCTTGGAAGAAGTGCAAACAAAATATTCCTTAGAAACGAAGATGGAGAGATTTTATTTCACGTATTTTTGACAAGTGATCAGGAGAGGTAAATCCCTGGAGAAAGACAACATGTTTGGAAAAGTTGAACCTTAAAGGTCAAACTCCTGCTACTAAGATGCTGCCAACTCAACAGTAATTATCCCATGGGTTTCTGAGATTGTAAATCTTTGTGGAAATACAGTGTTCATATATCTCCTATGAATGACTGGTGCATTAGAATTGCCAAAGTTTTGTTTAGCAGACAAATACTTTAAACACTATGGAAGAAGACTCAAGTAGATGGATTGATAAAGGATGTAACAATTGGCTAAAATGCAGCAGAGATTTTGAGTATGATGGTGCAGGAAAGGGCAGGGATTTGCTCTGTTGCACATGGGGTCACTAAATTTCAGAGTTATTTGAACAGTGGCTAATAACATTTGGAACATCAAATACACAGATAATATAGACAGTCAAGAAGTGAACTCGGGATACCTGCTTTAGGGAAGGCCTGGTATTCTTGAAGACATCGACCTCTTTTAGTGTCAAGGAACTTCCTAGCTCAGGTATGAGTCCAAATGCATGCACACCACTCCTGGGGGTTCTTCCTTGGTGGTTTTCAGAGTACTACCTCCCCCACTCTATTTTCTCCACTTTTATCTCCAGTGACATAAAAAGTATTATAGACCATACTCTAGGGAATTTTTTTCTTACATCTGATTACATTTAGAATGGGATTAATACCTTTCATAAGAAACATAAATACAGGCTATACACATGGATTTCACATGATGTGATGCATAGAAATCAGCTTGATTACATCTGTGGAAGGAACCATTGGAGAAGTTCAATATCAGCAGTAAAAACTAGGCCAAATGCTGATTGTGGAATAGACCATCAACTGCTCATATGCAAGCTTAAATTAAAATTATCGGTGGTATCGACAACAGGAGAGGATCAAATAGATAAATGGGATCTTCTAAGAATCAAATTTCTATGTACATCCAGAAATTTCTCCAACAGGGTAAAAAGGGAAGCCACAGAATGGGAAAAAAATATTTGGTAATGACATGTCAGATAAGGGACATATATCTAGAATTTGTAAAGTACTCAAGTACCACACCAAGATAAAGGTAAACAACCCAATTGAAAAATGGGTACAGGATATGAACTGACACTTTACCAAAGAAGACATTCAGATGGTAAACAAAAACACATGAAGAAATGATCAAAATCCCTAGAGCTAAGAAAGATTCAAATAAAAACAACTATGAGGCAACATCTCACCCCAGTAAGAATAGTAAAATTTAACAGAACCACAAACAACAAATGCTGGTAAGGTTGTGGAGAAACTAGAACCCTTATTCACTGTTGGTGGGAGTGTAAAATGGTGCAACCACTATAGAAGGCTGTATGGTGCTTTCTCAAAAAGTTGAAAATAGAAATACCATTTGACCCAGCAATTCCACTGCTGGGAATATGCCCCAAAGAGATCATAACTGACATCCAAGCAGATATATGCACACCCATGTTTATTGCAGCTTTGTTCACAATAGCAAGGAGTTGGAAACAACCTAAGTGCCCACCAACAAATGAATGGATAGAGAAGCTATGGTATATTCAGACAATGGAATATTACGTTGCATTGAAAAACAAGGAACTCATGCAATATCATTCAAAATGGGTGACTCTGGAGGACATTATGCTGAGTGAAGTATCCCAGTCACAAAAGGACAAATACTGCATGGTTCCACTGTTGTAAAACAGGACTGACCTTGGGGTTGCGAGAGACTGAGAAAGATGGGTTCAATAATGTATACTGTACTGAAACAGATGAGGGAGAAAAATGTTTAACATGGATATGTGATTAGGTATTTTTCTCATGACACGAATCTAGAGTGAAGGCTACAAGGTGGAGTAGACCTGGGGGAGAGTTTGTAAAACAATGAAAGAATTTTTCTTTTACTTTTCC
>NW_006400906.1:9225-12801 GCF_000299155.1 Elephantulus edwardii | reverse complement strand
GAAGGCACCTAACAACAACAACATATGAAAGTTTATACAGTCAGTCTAAACTATTTATGAATCACTTGATAATATGCTAACAGTGTTAATAGTACTTTACGTTTAACTCAATTTTATATGATCACATAAAGAGGCTTCTATCACCATAACTATATTAGCTATCATAATCATCATTATCAACTACTTTATTTAATATCTTTATTTCATAACTTGATAAATTAAGGTACGTCAAGGTTAAGTCAGTTGCTTAAGATCAACCAGCTAATTTGTTGACTTGTCACATTTCTATGAATTAATTTAGGCAATCTGGCTCTGTATTTATGGCACTTAGCCACAAGGTTCAACTTCCTCTCTGATTCATGGTCAAGCATGCAGGAAGAAAGGTATCATCATCGTCAACATTTACAGGAAAGCAAAGATAATAGTTGTTATTTTTTATTTAATAGTGATTGATTTTATAAATCATAATGATTGCAAATGACTGTATGAAACACAATGTGAATGAAGGATAATGTGAAACACAATGCATAAAAACTTTGTATGCAAACCAATATAAAATTTTAAAAAATATACAGCCTTGGAGGGTAATAATAGTTATCATTTTATTGAATACTCTTTCTGTAACAAACGCCACACTAGTTGATTAATTTGTATTACTTCTGGTTCCTACAAAACCTTTTTCAGATCAAAATTGATACCTACACTTACTCTGATCAAAATCTGAAGCTAAGGGGGTCATGATTACCATAAGCTCAGAGCATATATTTAAATAACTTAGAATTTTGAAATCTGTCTTTTTTTTTTTTTAAAATCTGTCTTGGTGGCCTTAGTCTTATTGAAACTCCTTTCTTTCTCGTATTTGTGAAAATATCTTTCCTTATTGGTTTCTGTTCCTACGTATCTGCATAAATTCAGATATTCATCAAATGGCCATATTTGGTTTTCTTTTTTGTCTCTTGACAGTCTCTTTCTCTCTTTCATCCTATCTGTCTCTCTTTAACATAGAAAATCAGATGCACACAAACATATAGTTATATGTGTGTATATGTACACAAGTATATGTATATATATGTGTGTGTATCTATCTATCTATATCTGTATATCTATATACATCTATACACACACACACACAGGTGTATATATGTATGTTGTTGTTGTTGTTTGCCTTCAAGTTGAACATGACTCATAGCGACCCTATGAACAAAAGGCCTGAAGCCACTCTACAACTATGGATATAGTTATATGTATATGTGTGTGTGTGTGTGTATATACATCATTTTTGTTGTTGTTAAGTGCCATTGAGTCATAGACAGCTCACAGCAACCCTATGAACAAAAGTCTTGAACATGAGAAACTTTGATAATTTCTATTAAGTTCATAGAGTTCCTGGAGGCAAGTAATTTTGGAAGTGGATGCCACTTCTGCTTCCAAGCCTGTTTTAAATCAGGAGCTCCACCAAATACTGTCTGCCACAGGTAAACATCATAGCATTTGACACATCAGCTTTATAATGCTTACCCTCACAGCAGCCACCAGTTGTCTTTGCACAGAAAATTGCAGGGCCAGTGCTATTCTACTTAGAAGAATGTTTGACTGAAAACAATTAAAAACAAGGCCTAAGGGTTTCAGGCCTGGGGTCCAAATTCCTTTTTAAATACCAGAGCTCACACCCAGTTTCAAACAACAGCCTCTCCCAAGTCCCAACCAAAACCCAGAAAACAAACCTTAGAAGATAGATGATAGATAGATAGATAGATAGATAGATAGATAGATAGATAGATAGATGATAGAGCGAGCACTGGTGGTCTAGTGGTAAGAATCTGTGCTGCAATCCTGATGATACTTGGTTCAAATCCATCAGCTACTCCACAGAAGGATAAGCAATCTCCTCCTGTGTGATTTACTGCCCTGAAAACCTGCAGGAGGGTCAGCTTAATGTAATTTCTGAGTTGATGGCACACAACAACATATGTGAAGTGAAGATAATTTATGTATAAAGATATACTTTTTAAAATACATGTTGTCTTAAATAATGAATGATTATGTTGTGTACTTAAAGATGTTTATTTATTAAACATTATTAATTTTTTTTATTTTATTTTTTATTTTTTTTTCATGGAGCTCGATGTATTTCTCATAAATTAGGTCACAATCCTAGAGGCAAAGCAGAGTCGGGTGTCCTGAGCGCACAGCCAGGGGCACGGGGTGCAGGGTCACAAGTAGGGCTGGTCCAAGGACAGCTCCCACGGCTTCATCGGAGGGGCTGGTGTCACTGCCTTCTTCTCAGCAGCGGTCACGGAGCTCTCTGCGGGCTTGCCTGACTCCAGTGCCTTCTGGGAGGACATGATGACCACGGGGGGCATGGCTTCCCTGCGGCCATCGCGAGTGCAATACAATAGTAGTTGTTGGAGAGCTTGTGGCTGGGGCCCACTGGGAGCTTGGGTGGAGGCTGGGTTCGCTTGGAGATCTCCTGGTAACGCAGCTGCAGCTTCGCCTGCAGGTCTTGCCCGGATGCCCAGTTCCGCAGCCTCTGGATAAAGCGAGTGGCCGACGCCATCTTCCCTCCGGGCTCCTAAACATTATTAGTTAATTTTAACTGCTAAATATTTTTATGATATGAAACAGACACCTACAGACAAACACTCTTTTTCAGATTACTTTGTATTATTTACCTCTCAGTATTTTCATTATTGGCATCTTCCAGCATTTATTATCTTAAATTTCCCTCCTAAAAGCTATTAAAACTAATTAGTTTTATCTATTCATCATTTTTAATCGATCCTTACAGTTATTTGATGGCCTCACTCATTCTGTCTCCTTGAAAATTATCCTGTTCTTTGAAAAGATAATTTTCCTGATACTTTTTTTCTTCTTGTGGTTGAAATACAGATGCCAACCAAAGATTTATCCTTGTTTCCCCCCTATTTCTTCCCTTTACAGTATCACTTCCCTCACGTCTTCATCTTCCAAATAATTCCCAAATATATATTCCGTTTGTTTCCAATTGTTGGACATAGCCAGCTGGATGTCATGCTTGACCTGAATTTTATTTTTTCCTCTCAAATTTGCTCCTCTTTCTCTCTGCTTACTATTTTAGTGACAGCAGCACCATCTTAATAATCATTTGGGCTCAAAATCTTGGAATGGTTTGTGAAACTTTTGTGTCTTACCAGTTGCCAGGACCTACAAATTACTGTTGCATGCTTTATGGCAAATTTGTTCCCATTGCCACTACCCTCTTTTAAACCCCCTGTTCTCTAGGCCTTTCAGAATAGTTTAACTTTTTTCCTTGCTTGTATGATGTATGTGTCCCTCTGCTTCTTAGCTATCCTTTTGCTTAATTCTACTAAAGCATAATTCTATTAATAATATTACTCTGTTGAAAAGTTTTTACCAGTTCTTATTGCTGATGAAACCAAGTTTGAACTCTTTAAAGTGGAGTGCATGCATCTTTACAAACTTCAATGTTAATACATTTATGGATTGAATTGTGTCACCAAAAAACGTGAGTTTTAGATTGTGCTAATGAGAAACCTATACTTGGACCAAGAGGCAGTCATCAGAACAGAGCACCGA
>NW_006400906.1:2211-8270 GCF_000299155.1 Elephantulus edwardii | reverse complement strand
GACTCAATGGCACATAACAACAACAACAACAACATACCTGTGATATTCTGACTCCAGTTCCTTTCACATTTCAGTATAATTTTGCCTTGTTTTCCGAGCAGCCCTTTGAAATCTTCTATTCAGCTCCTTAACTTCTTGATTTCTTCCCTTTGCTTTGGCTTTTCTGTACTCTAGTGCAATAAATGTGTCAGGAACTGGAGTTAGAAAATCCAAAGGGTCAAATTGGCTCAGCATTTCTTAAGCACAAAGAACTAAAGAATAAAGCCATGAGTTGCAATGCTCAAGGATGCTATGGGCAGAATATTGAATGATTCACAAAGCATTAAAAGCAGATGGAAGGAGACATTGTACCAAAAAGAATTGGCTGACACAGAAGAATTTAAGAAACAACATACGAGAAAGAGGCAATGGTGATGAAGGATGAAGTTCAGGCTGCCCGGAAGGACTTGGCAAAGAATAAAGCCCCAGGAATTGATGGAATACGAATTGACATATTTCAGCAAATACATGCTACCCTGCATGTGCTCACTAAGTTGTGTCAAGAAATCTGGAGAACAGTGACTGGGCCAAATGACTGGAAAAAACTCATATTTATTCCCATTCCAAAAAAAGGTGACCAGACAGTGTGGAAATTATAAAACAGTATCACTGATATCACACACTGGTAAAATCCTGCTGAGGTTTATTCAGAAAAGACTTGACGGAAATTGAAAGAATTTGTTCAATTTGTATTCGAATTTTGTAATTAACTAGCAGAAAATTTTAAAAAATAAAGAAAAAATGAAACAATCTGTATTATTCAGATAACACAACTTTGCTTGCTGAAAGTGAGGAGAATATGAAATACTTGCTTCAGAAGATCAAGGACTACAGCATTTGGTACAGATTGCATTTCAACATCAAGAAAATAAAAATCCTCATGATAGATGTAGAATGAATAGAAGCTGTCAATTATTTCCGTCAACCCCTCATCAAATTGTACAATATGCTGATTAATCCCTCCTCCCCCTGCACATCCACAGCCTCTGTTTCCAGCTTCTCCATTCTTCTTGGATCCTCATACTCATTCTATAGTAATGGTTTTATTCAATATTTATCCTTGTGGGACTGAGTTAATTTATTCAGCATAATGATCTCCAGTCTCTCCCAAGTTAGGTAATAATTTACAAAATCATTGCTCCTGCATGCTGCATAGTATTCCATTGTGTGACTGTATCATGATTTCTCAATACATTCATTTGTGGTTGGACATTTGGGCTGTTTCTGTGTTCTTGTGATGGTAATACTGCTATGAACACTGGTGTACAAATCTCGGTTTGTGCTTCAGTTCTCATCTTTTCTGGGTTTATCCAAAACAGGTAGTTCATGAGCCTTCCTTCAATCCTATTACTACATTCTTTTTCACACAGTCCAGCTTTGTGAATTATTTGCTCAGAGTACAGATTGAATAGGTATGGAGAAAGGATACAACCTTGATGCACACCCTCCCAGATTTTAAATGTGCAGTGTTCCTGTGCTCTGTTCAAATAATAGATTCTTTATCTAGGTATAGGTTCTGTATAAGCACAGTTAAATGTTCTGAGGTTCTTGTCCTTCTCAATGTTAGCCATAATTTGTTATGCTCCATACAGTCAAATGCATTTGTATAGTCAAGAAAATACAAAAAGACATTATTCGGTTATTCTTTACTTTTTGTCAGGATCCAGCCTACATTAGCAATGATATTCTTGGTGCCAAAGTCTCTTCTAAAACCAATATGAACTTCTGGTAATTCTCTGTCTAAGCAGTGTTCAAGCTAATGATCTTCAACAATATTTTGCTTTCATGAGATATTAACAATATTATTTGAAATTTCTGCATTATGTTAGATCACGTTTCTTGAAAATGGGAACGAATATGGATATCTTCCAGTCAGTCAACTAGATAGCAATCCTCCAAATTTCCTGGCATAGACTGATGAGCACACCCAGGGCTTTGTCTGTTAGCTGAAACCTGCCAGTTGGTATTCCACTGATTCCTGGAGCCATACTTTTGCCAATGCCTTCAGTGCAACTCGAACTTCGTCCTCATCATCACTGGCTCTTCTTGTTCAGATGATACTTTCTGAAATTTTTCAGCTTGATCTAATTCTTTTTTGGTACAGGAATTCGATGTATTACTTCTATCTTCTTTTCATGCTTTTGGGGTCATTCAAGATTGTGTTCACAGCATCTAATTGTATTGCAATTTGTTTTTCTGTTCTTTTAGCCTGAGAAATGCCAAGTGAGTTCTTCCCCTTTTACTCTTTCACTGGAGGTCTTTGCCCATACAGTTATAATGTTTTGCTTTATCTTCTTGAACTGCCCTTTGAAATCTTCTACTCAGTTCTTTTACTTTGGCATCTCTTCCTGTTGTTTTGGCTTCTTGACACTAATGCAATTTTCATAGTCTTCTGGCATTCATTTCTGTTTTCTTTCTTTTCCTTCTTTGTCATATCCTGTTGTTCTTTTCATGGATGATATCTTTAATGTCCTCTCACACTGCTTTGGATCTCTAATCATTGGTGTTGGATGCCTCAAAACTGTTCTTGAGATGATCCTTAAATTCAACTGGGGTTATAGTTTAATTCCTGTGGACTAGTTTTCATTTTCTTCGCTTCAATTTAAACTTGCACATGAATAATTAATGATATTATCCGTAATTGGTGCCTGGTCCGGTTTTGACTGCAAATATTATGCTTCTCCTATTCTTTCTACAAATATATTCAATCAGGATCCTGCACAATCCATCAGGTGAGGTTCAAGTGTAGAGTCCTTATTTGCGTTTTTGCAAAAACGTATTATGTCTTAAATGAAGGTCTTCTGATTATATATATATATATATACATACATATACTGGTTTGTATCTCGGAACTCCTTAAGCAAAAGCAAAAAATGTAAAGAAAGGGAAGAAATTGAAGTTGTCAAGTACTTATTTTTACTTTAACCCAAAATCAATGCTCATAGAAGCAGCAGAAATTACATGATGCACCTCATTTGGAAAACTTGCTGCAAAAAATATCTTTGCCTGTTAAAGAGAAATATGTTAAAAATAAAAAAAAATTAAAAAGAACAAATATGTTATTGGAAAAAACTAAGATGTAGGTAACTCAGGTCATGATATTTTCAATACATTTTGTACGCATGCAAAAGCTTAAAAACTAGCAATTAAGTCTGAAGGAAGTTTGATGTCCTTGAATGTGGTATTAGTGAAGGGTATGAGATTCCAGAAGAGTAAATTGTTTTGGAGTAAAACTATGGTTGTTGTGAGATGCAATCTAGCGATTATGACTCATATTAACCTTATAAACAATGGATCTGATCCACTGGCTAAAAAGAGATTGGGACATCGTCACAAGAATACTGATATTTTAACAAAAGTTTGTATATTGAAAAGTTATTGATAAAGAAAGCAAGAATGAAAGTGTAAATAATAGGTTGAGCTTGTTGTTGTTGTTAAGTGCCATCGTGTCTCAGGTGACTCATAATGACCCTATGAAGGAGAGTCCTTGACGCTTGGGTGCCTTTCATCCTCTCTCCAGAGGTTGAGCTGAAGAAACTACAAATATATTAATGTTCTAAACCTCATTGCCATTGAGTTGAGCTAACACTTTAGCAGGTTTTTGTACCTTGTAAGTCACAAGATTGGTTTCCATCTTCCTCCCATGCCTGATACATTTGAAACACCAGAGAAGTAGGACTTTTGAGTTAGCCATGCAACTCCTTGTGGACTATCCTACTAGAGTTCCCAACATTAAATCTTGCTGCTGTTGGGTGCTGTTGAGCACTGTATGGTTCATAGTGACTCTATGAACAACAGATCTGAACCCTGTCCTGTTGTTCTTTGCCATCCTCACAACCTCCAACACACCCAAGTCCACTGTTGCAGTAACTGTCAGTCCACCTTGTTGAGGGTCTTCCTCTCCTTGGCTATCCATCTCTTCACCTTTCCAAGTAGTATAGCCCTCTCCCAAGAATAGCCTCCCCTAGCAACATGCTCATGGTATGTGAGATGAAGCTTTATCATCTTTGCCTCAAAGGAGTATTCTCACTACACCTTCTCCAAGAAATATCTGTTTGTTCATTTGATAGTCCATGGGTTATTCAGTATTCTTTTCCAACACCACAGTTCAAAAGCATCAATTCTTCTGTCATCCTTCTTCATTGCTAAGCTCTCTGTTGCCTAGCAAGTGACTGAAAAGACTATGACTTGAATCAAGGTCACCTCAGACCTCAAACTGACATTATTGCTCCTCAATAATTTGGAAAGGTCCATGATTATAGACTTTTCCAGTGCAGTACATCTCCTGATCTTCTGACTACTGGCACCAATTGTATTGATTGTGGATCCAAGCAAAATGAAGTCTTTGACAATTTCAATATTTTCTCTGTTTATCATTAAGAATCAGATTTACTACATCTATGGAAGGAATCACTGGAAAATCTCTATAATATTTAGAAGTCAGGTGCTACATTAATAATAACAAATACAGAGCAAAATATTAATAATTTAGTGTTAGGATAATAGTAGGGTGGAAGAAGAACAAGAAAAGAATCGATGGATAAGTAACATTGTATTGGAACAAGTGAAAGGTCAATTTAATAAGAATGAATGATCGACATTATTAATAATGCAACTAACAACAATCTGGATCAATATTATTGGGTATGCATTATGGAATGAAGGGGAGAAAAGGAGGGGTATACATCTATCTGTAGGAAGGAAAGAATGAGAAGACAATTTTTTTGGGAAATTTTTATTCAAATTGCAATTAAAAAAACTAAAATAAAACTGATATTTCTGAGATTCGTTGTATTTTTTTCCACTTTAGTCTTGAGGACGTATGTCAGAAGAACAGTGAACTAAAGTGTGACTGATAAGCCAGATAGTAAAAGACAGTGACTATTGACCAAATGTTAGAGAAGTAAGACAGAAGGGAAGATTTGAATTACAAGGTCTCAAGAGAATCCACAGTCAATTGATATTATTGTTGTAGAAAATACTTTGTGTAGGGGGGAATCAAGAGAAGAAAAAGCTAATAGTAAAGGATCTAGTGAAGAATTATCGAGCAAAATCAGAGGTAAAGAAAAGCAGTCTAGGCTTGGAAGAGTACTTCCTTCTCAGAACCAAATAATCAGAAGTTTTAGGAAAAATATATACTATTCGTTGAGTTGAGATTATTTCAATTCATTAGCTTAAAACCCCCAATTTTCCTTCTAAAGAAAGGGTTGTTATTTCCTTTGTAAAATGAAAACGTAGTATCTAATTAGGGATCTTAAACACAATTTTGAATGACTTTACATTGTTATTGAAGGACCTAGGAATGGGAACTGAGAGTAGACAAGTTTATGCACAATGGAGAAAAACAGGCTTTAGTTAAAAGGCATGAAGGTTCAGTAGTAGGAGTTTACAGACATCAGGAATTGCATGGGATCATCTACAAAGTAGGACACATGTAGTGAAAGTGGTTCCAGGTGCAAACTGGAAAGAAGAGGTGTGGTGGAAACAGAGAATTTCTGAATAGACATAACAAAATCTTAGGGAAGAAAAGTGGAGGCCAAATCCTCAGAAATTGAAGTTATTACTGTTGTATGTCAAAAGATATTGGAGAAATGTATGTCAAAAGATATTGGACAGACATCAAATGAGAATTAACTCTAAGTCATTTAACAACAACCCTTCAAACTTCCAGATGTGAAAACTAGCTGAGACATTTAGAACAAAGAATATGTGTCAATCTGCAGAGACTCTTCTCTGATGCAGAGATTATCCTTCAAAATACAAAAAACAATTTAAATGAAGCAAAAAAAAATTAGAATGCTGAGAAAGGGGTCTCAACTCTAGTCCTTAGGTGAAAGAAAGTTCAAAAATTAGGAAAATGGCTATAATTATCTAGTTTTCTGTCTATCAAATTATTATGTTCTTGAAAACATACATGAAAATGGGTATATTTCAGTATGTCGTTGTTGTTGTTATGTGCCATCGAGTCGTTTCCGACTCATAGCGACCCTATGCACAACAGCTCTAAACCCTGCTCTATC
>NW_006400906.1:0-600 GCF_000299155.1 Elephantulus edwardii | reverse complement strand
TGTTTCATGAAATTCTTCTGTGTCTTCCAATTCCTTTCGATACAGTGACTCAGTATATTCCTTCCATCTTCTTTTAATACTTCCTGGATAGTTTAACATTCTGTTGAAAGCATCCTTGATTATAGCAACTCGAGGTTTGAATTTGTTCTTCATTTCCTTGAGCTTAAGATATGCTGAGCGAGTTTGGCCCTTCTGATTTTCTGACTCCAACTCCTTGCACATTTCATTGTAATATTTTGCTCTGTCATCCCGTGCTGCCTTATGAAATATTCTATTAAACTCTTTAGTATCTTGAATTGTCCCTTGAGCTTTGGCTTCCCTGCACACCAGTGCAATTTTCAGAGTATCTTCTGACAACCTATATGCAGAACAGATTATGCAAGAGGCTGGGCTCTATGAGGAGAAATGTGGGGTCAAGATTGGTCGACGATTTATCTATAATCTGCGTTATGCAGATGACACAATCCTGCTTGCTGAAACTGAAGAAGACCTGAAGCGCCTGCAGCAGAATGTCAACGACACTACATTGCAGCCTACGTTATGGATTGAGGCTCAATGACAAGAAGACAAAGATTCTCACCACTGGACCAATTGGCAGCA
>NW_006400905.1:12226-12679 GCF_000299155.1 Elephantulus edwardii | reverse complement strand
TGTTGTAAAAGAGGACTGACTTGGGGTTGGAGAGAGACTAAGTAACATGGGTTCAATAATGTATACTGCACTGAAACAGATAAGGGAGAAACTGTTTAAAAGAGATATGTGATTAGGTATTTCTGTCATGACAGGAGTCTAGAGAGATGGCTACATGGTGGAGTGGACCTGGAGGAGGGTTTGTAAAACAATGAAAGAATTTTTCTTTTACTTTTCCAAGAGGGTAGTGTTCGGGGCAGGGGGTGGGGGGAGCCTTGGAAGGGGAGAAATGTACAGCAATGAATGAATGGAAATTCAAAGCCTCTGTAAACTTTTACTGAAATTAATAATAAATTTAAATTAAAAATAATAAGTTAGTGTAAGGAAGGCAATGGATTTATAACTGCTCATTCTAATAACACTATATCATGGCATGGAGGAGGAATAGTGGAACTGTATCCACATTTACAATAT
>NW_006400905.1:0-10771 GCF_000299155.1 Elephantulus edwardii | reverse complement strand
TAGGTGTCATCAAGTCAGATATAGCTCACAGAGACCCTATAAACAATTGATCTGAATCCTACCCTATTCTGTGCCATCTTCATCATTTCTGACACAGTAGAGTCCAACGCTGAAGTCACCATATAAATCCACTTGATTGGGGGGGCGGTGTGTCTTCCTCTCCTTTACTGGTGCTCCATGCTTCCAAGCATGGTGTCTCTTTCCAAATAATATCCTTGCGTTGCTAAACATCCAAAGCATGAAAGACAAAGCTTCACTATTTTTGCCTCCAAGAAGCACTCTGACTGTACCTTTCCCAAGATATATCTGTTTGTTCTTTTGTCAGTCCATGGGATATTTTGTATCCTTCCCCAACACCTCAACTCTAAAGCATCGATTTTTCCTCTCTCATCTTTATTTATTATCCAGCTGTCTGATACATGGAAGGTGACTGAGAAGACCATGATCTGAATTAGGTGCATTGTAGTCTTCAAACTTACATCATTGTTCATACTTCAAACTTCAGCATTTTGGAGTGGTGCCTGACTGCAGTTTTATCCAATACAATATGTCTCCTGATTTTCTGACTGCTGATACCAAGAGTGTTGATCCAATCAAAACATAACATTTGACATTGGCAGCTTCAATCCCTTCTCCATCTATCATAATTTTGACTATTGGCCCTGTATTGAGGACCTTTGTTTTATCAATGATGAAATGTAATCCATATTGAAGAGGATTTAGTTCTTTATCTTCTGCAACAAATATTTTTCATTTCATTTCCATTTTCATCATGCAAAGTTTTCTCATCCAAATAATACAGATGTTGATGAGTCTTCCTCAGATCTTGATGCCACATTTTTCTTCACAGAGTCTGTCTTCACAAATTATCTGATCAGCATACAGAATAAATAGGTATGGAGAAAGGATACAATCCTGACACACTCCTTTCCTGATTTTAATACCTGCATTGTTCCCTTAGTCTGTCAGACAACAGCTTCTTGGTTTAAGTATACATTGTGCATGAGCAAAGTTAAGTATTCTGGGATTCTCATTCTTCTCAATGTTATCCATATTATGATCCACATAGTCAAATGTCTTGCATAGTCAACAAAACAGATAGGTATTTTTCTACTAGTCATCTTTGCTTTCAGCGAGAACTTATCTGACATCAGCAATGATATCCCTCATGCTACACCCTTTTCTAAAACCAGCTTGAACATCTGAGAGCTCCCTGTGAATATATTGTTCTAGCCATTTTTAAATGATGTTCAAAAATCTTTTGCTTGCGTTAGATATTTAACAGTAATACAATAGAAAATGTTTCAAAGTCATTATTGGCCAATACCCTTCTCTCTGAGAGATCAGCTGGCCCAGTGATGAGAAAATGATGTGACAATACCAAGGTGGGTGACTTTTAATCCGCGGTCCTCGGGCCAGTCTTTCATTGTTTTTGTTCAGACATTCCTCTAGGTCATATGCCGTGGTGTACAAGTTGCCATCCCGTGGTCACTTGTGGTTGCTGTGAGGCTGAACACTGTGACACGGATGTGTCAAATGCATAAATGGTTCGCTACCCAATGCGAACAGAGAGTGGGGTGGAGCTCCCCGATTAAAACAAGAGTGGAAGGAGGAGTGGCATCCACTTCCATAATAGCTTGCCTCTGGAAACCCTATGAACTGGAGAGAGGATGAAAGGCACCCAAGCGTCGAGGACTGTCCTTCATAGGGTCGCTATGAGTTGCCTGCGACTCGACGGCACTTAACAACAACAACAACAACAAGATATTAATGGTATTGTTCAATAATTTCCACAGTATGTTGGATCACCTTTCTTGGGACTATGGACAAATATGAATCTCTTTCAGTCATTTGTTCAAGTAGGTTTTCTCCAAATGTCCTGGCATAATGTACTGAGCACATTCAGGGCTGCATCTGTTAGTTGAAACCTATCAGTTGGTATTCCATTGATTCCTGGGGTCTTATTTTTGTGCCAATGCCGTCAGTGCGGCTTGAACTTCATCTTTTATCACCACTGGCTCTTGTTCATATGTAACTTCCTGAAATTTTTCAGTGTCACATAATTCTTTTTGTAAAGTGATTCTTGGTATGTCTTATATCTTCTTTTGATGCTTGCTGGATCATTCAAGACTGACAGAATTTGTTAGTATTGCAACTCAAGGCTTGAATTCATTTTTCAGTTCTTCCAGCTTGAGAAATACTGAGTTATTCCCTTTTTATTCTCTGATTCCTGCTATTTCCCCACTTCATTATCTTTTGCCTTATCTTCTTTAGTAGCCCTTTATTCAGCTCTTTTACTTTGAACTTCTTCCTTTTATTTTGGCTTCTTGATGTCTAATGTAATTTTCATAATCTCTTCAGACATCCATTTTTTAAAGTTTTTTTCTTTCTCCTCCATCTTTTTAATGACCCTTTGCTTTCTTCATGGAAATATCATTGTTGTTCTCCCACAGTTCCTCTGTTTTTGTTTTTTTTTATCAATTGTGTTCAATGCCACAAACCTGCTTTTGGGATGGTTCTTAAATCCCACTGGGATAGACTCAAGGTCCTATTTGGGTTCCTGTGTATAACTTGTAATTTTCTTCAGCTTCAATTTGAACTTGCACATGAGTAATTGATGGTGTGTTCCAAAATTGGGAATTGGTCTGATTTTGACTATTGACAGTGAACAGTGATTCTTTCTGCAAATATTGCCAATTACTTTGTATCTTAGATATGAATAAGCGTAGGTATTATTATTTGTTCCTATAAGTGCAGCACTTGTCTGTCAGTCTTCTGTACTTCTGTAGCTTGTGTAGTGTTCTAATGCTGGAATTTGTACCAACAGTGTCTCAGGTAACAGAAGAGTTGAAATAGTTTCTAGAGTAAGGCTGACTAGAAAGAAGTTTTGGCCATCCACTTCTTAAATAATGGGCCTTTGAAAACCATATGAATAGAGGAATATGGGTAGTTAAAGTATTAGATGTAAAACGAAACAGGAAGTTGACAAAAATAAGAATTGGCTGTAAACAGTCATTAATTATGAGAAAAATGTACAAAATATGAATGTAGTAGAAACAGAAGTTGTAAAAAATGTAATGGAATGTATGAAGATTGACATTCTACATATCAGTGAACTGAGATGAACAAGCATAAACCACTTAGAATCAGACAACCACACTATCTTCTTTTCATGCTTCCTGGATCATTCAAGATTGTGTATCTCAGTACTGCAACTTGAGACTTGAATTTGTTTTTAAGTCATTGCAGCTTGAGAAATGTTAAGTAAGGTCTTCCTTTTTTGTGCTCAGATTTTAACTCTTGGTACATTTCATGCAAACTAATCCACAGCAACCAAAATATGACCTTGACTCTATCCCAGCACATTTTAAAAATCATCCCAAAAGCATGTTTGAGGTGTACAACACTAAAGATCAAAGACCAGAGGACAGTAGAGGATGACAAAGATATCATCCATGAAGAGAGCAAAAGGTCATTATGAAGATGGAGGAAAATGCTGTGAATAAAAAAACTGAGGTGAAAATGGCAATTTTAAGCACATTATCTATACACACACTAGGAAGAGCTGTTAATATTACTATCATTCAAGTATATGCAACAATAAATAAAGCCAAAAAGGAAGAGATTGATGGTTTCTACCAACTTTTGTAATCAAAAATTGACCAAATGTGCAATCAAGACACATTAATAATTACTGGTGACTGGAAAGCAAAAACTGAAAATAATGAGGAAGGAATGGGAGTAAAAACCAAGGACTTGATGGCAAAAATGAGGTGAGGCAATATTATTAAATTTTGTGTGCTCAGTAATTTATCTATATCAAATAACCTTTAAAACAACACAAATGATGATTTTGCACATAGACCTCATTTGATAGACTTGGTAGAAATTTGACTGACTATATATAGGACTGTTCTATAGTTTCCACACTCTGTTGGGTCACCTTTCTTTGGGATGGGAACAAATATAGGTCTCTTCCAGTCAGTTGGCCAAGTGATTGTTCTCCAGATTTCTTGACACAACTTGGTGAGAGCATCCAGGGCAGCATCTGTTAGCTGAAATACGTCAGTTGGTATACCATCTATTCCTGGGGCCTTATTTTTTGCCATTTCTTTCAAAGCAGCCTGAACTACTTCTTTCATCACCATAGGCTCTTGCTCATATGTTGTTTCATGAAATTCTTCTCTGTCTGCCAATTTCTTTCGATACAGTGATTCAGTATATTCTTTCCATCTTCTTTTAATACTTTCTGGATCATTTAATATTCGGCCTAAAGCATCCTTGATTATAGCAACTCGAGGTTTGAATTTGTTCTTCAGTTCCTTGAGCTTAAGAAATGCTAAGCAAGTTCGGCCCTTTTGATTTTCTGACTCCAACTCCTTGCACATTTCATTATAATATTTTACTTTGTCATCCCGTGCTGCCTTTCGAAATCTTCCATTCAACTCTTTAGTATCTTGAATTCTTCCCTGTGCTTTCCCTTCTCTGTGCTCCAGTGCCATTTTCAGAGTCTCTTCTGACATCGATTTTGGTCTTCTCTTCCTCTTCTGTCTTTGCAATGGCCGTTTTTGCACACTTCCTGGATGATACCCTTGATATCCTCCCACAACTCATCTGGTCTTCAATCATTAGTGTGCAAGGCCTCCAACCTGTTACTGAGATGATTCTGAAATTCAGGTGGGATAGACTCAAAGTCATATTTTGATTGCCTTGGATTTGGTTTAATTTTCCTCAACTTGAGCTTGAACTTGCATATGAGTAGTTGGTCTGTTGCACAATCAGCTCCTGGCCTACTTTTCACAGCTGATACTGAGCTTCTCCAGTGGTTCTTTCCACAGATGTAATCGATCTGATTCCTATGCATACCATCAGGTGACATCCAAGTATATAACCTGCATTTATGTCTCTTAAAAAACATATTTGCTATGAATAAGTCATTGATTGGACAAAATCTGATCGTTCTCTCTCCAGCTCCATTTCTGTCATCAAGTCCATGTTTTCCAACTACTGAATCTTCTTCTCTGTTCCCAACTTCTGCATTCCAGTCACCCATTATTATCAATGCATCTTGATTGCATGTTCGATCAGTCTGCAATTGTAAAAGTTGGTAAAAATCTTCTATATCCTCTTCCTTGGCTCTGGTTGTTGGTGCATATATCGGAATGATAGTGGACTTCCTTGTATGCGTATGGATATTATCCTGTCACTCACAATATTGTACTTCAAGATTGATCTAGCAATGACTCTTTTAACTATGAAAGCAACTCCATTTTTCCTCACCTTTTCATCTCCAGAGTAATATATCATATGATCACCTGACTCAAAATGCCCCATTCTAGTACATCTCGTCAATGCCTAGTATGCCAATATTTATGCATTCCATTTCTTCCTTAACAATATCTAATTTTCCTACATTCATGGTTCTCACATTCCATGTCCCAATCACTAGTGTTTCTTACAACTGTTCCTCTTCCTTTGTATTTCCATACTTGAAAGCTCAACCTCAGTTTCCCTTTCTGTTATCTACATGCATTCTTTTGTTCATAGGGTTTTCAGAGGCCTGCTTTTTCAGAAGTGGATGGCCAATCCTTCTTTCTAGTCTGTCTTAATCTGAATGTTCAAATTTAGAGAACTATAAGACAGACAAGCATTTTATAGAAAAAGTGAAAGGTATATCCCTTATTGTGAAGTTAACCATTAGTATCAGTGTTGTCCCTGCCTTTGGCACACGTGTCTTCCCACTTATTTCCCTGCTCCGCCATCCACCAGGATACCCATCCACTTCTACCCACTCCCTTCACATCTATCTCCCATTGACCAACCCTTGATCTAATAGCTTATATATGAAGCTTCCTCGGCTTCTGTGATTACAAACATGTCAGCTGCTGGTAGTTTCTTTTTTTTTTTTTTATAAAAAGTTATGTTTGGCTAAAACTTTTGAATAAATTTTAAGATTTTTTCCTCAGTATTATACATTGTTATCTATTTAATTAACAGATAAATTGAGTGAAAACAAAGGCAATGTACAGTCAGAGTGTTGGGACCAGTGTCTCTGAAGTTTAGTGGTAAAGTTTCCCAAGCGAAGGTGATGTGTCCTGTAGAACTGGTGTGTAGATAGGTTTTTCTTGGACTGAGGGCCACAGGGCTGGAACAAATTCCACGCAGTTTTGGTGTCTTCAATGTTACCTGGGAAATGGGCGGGTAGTTTTATGGACCCTTTAGCTGCCCAGCTTCTCCACCAGTCAAGCTTATTAGCACTACTCCACCAGAGCTCCTTGTAGAGCCCACTCAGAGCCCCTCATAGATTCAAACTGTCAGAGAGATGCGACCTTTAGGTAAAACAGAAGAACTCCTTAAGGACTATGTCACAAGATATTTAAAAATGAGAGGGTCAGGAGAAGAGGGAAAGCAAGTCTATTGAGGACCTCTGTACCACCAATAAAGGATCCTCAACAGCACAGTACGTCTGTTTGGGGTTTGGGTTTCTGTGTTAGAGGTTCTTGACACAGAGGAAGGCCAGGTTATGAAGATTTCCAAGAAGTATAAAGCACACAGAAGTTGAAGGAGACATGGATCTTCCTCCAGAACCCACCAAAACAGAAAGCTTTCTTTGGAGCTGACACCTAAACTTTGAGTGGATAAAGAGATGCACTGTCAACTCATAGTCAGGCAGTTTAAAGCCACCAGTTGCTCTGAGAAAGAAAGACAGTCTCCTATGTGACTGGAAAACAGCTCAGAGGTCAGGTATGAGTCAATTCTAACTTGACAACAAGGAATTGAGTTGAGACTTCTAAAGTGTAAGGAAATGAATTTCTGTTCATTAAACCCATTTACATGTAGTATCTCTGTTAAAGCAGCACTACATAATTAAGATAATATCCTAAGACCAGAACTATAAAGTGTCTGGATACTACTACTGACCATTTTGATTTGGCCACAACACTTGACCCCTGACAGAATAGGACAAATCCAAAACAGATATCAAGTTCTTAAAAAGTTCAGACATACTGGACTGACTGATACCAGAATAATGCCTGAGACAATTACCCTGAGATGTGCTTTAAACTCGGAGCCAAAACTATTCCCCGCGGTTAACTTTCAGTGAAATAACAGACTGGCACATTGAAGATGGAAAGAGTCTACACAGTCACTGTGTAGGAATTGGCTGAAACAGAAAAATTTCATGAAACAATGTTTGATCAAGAACCTGTGGTGATGAAGGAGGAAATTCAAACAACTCTGAAGGAATTGTGGGGGTGGGGGGAAAGGTCCCAGAAATTGATAGCATACCAATTGGCATATTTCAATAAACAGACACTGCTCTGGACATGCTCACCAAGTTGTGCCAAGAAATCTACACCTGACCAACTGGCTTGCAGACATCCATGTTTGTTTCTATTCCAAAAAGGGTGACCTGAAAGAGTACAGAAATCATTGAAAATATAATTAATTTCACATGCAAGCAAGATCCTGCTGAAAATTATACAAAACCAACTGTAGTAGCACATCAACAGAGAACTGTCAAATGTGCAGGCTGTGTTTTAGAAGAGGCCATGGTATTAGGAGTGTTATAGCTAATATAGTTAGATAGATCTTGGCTGAAAGCAGAGAGTACCAGAGGAATGCCTATCTCTGTTTCAATCTGAGAAGCTTGGGAATTTCAGAACTTCTGATTGTGCTTATGCAAAACCTATACTTGGACCAGGAGGCATTGTCAAAAGAGAGCAAGGAAACATTGCATGGTTCAAAATCAGGAAAGGTATGCACCATAGGGTGCATCCTATCTCCATACCCTTTCAATCTATATGCAGAACAAGTCAACTAAGAGGTTGGCCTTTATGAGGAGGAATGTGGGTGGCATCAGGATTAGAGGAAGACTCATCAACAACCTGTGATTGCTTACTGAAGACAGACCTGAGAAATGTGTTGCAGAAGTTCAAGGCCGGCAGCCTTCAATATGGATTGAACCTCAACATCAAGAAAACAAAGATTCTCACCACTTTGTTGATAGGCAGCATCATAATAAAAGGTGAAGAGATTGAGATTGTTAACAGCTTCAGTTTGTTTAGTTCCACAATCAACTCTCTTGGTTCCAGCAGCCAGGAAATCAAAAGATGAATTGTACTGGGAAAATCTGCTGTCAGAGATATTGCCAGAATACTGAAGAGCAATTATGCCAGTTTAGAGACTAAGGTATGCCTAATCCAGGTTATAGTCTTTGCAATTACTTGTATGCATCAGAAAGCTGAATAATGACTAGGGAAAATAGAATGAGAATTGATGGCTTTGAGTTGTGGTACTGTAGAAGAGTATTGTATATATCATGGCTGCTCCTTGGAGGCAAGGATTCATTCTGAAGCTCTGTCTGACATACTTTGGGCATGTTTCAAGGAGGGACCAGTCTTTGGAGAGGGACATCATGCTTGGTATGGTGGAATGACAGTGCAAGAGGGAAAGACACTGGATGAGATAGAATGACTCAGTGATTGGGGTAATGGGGATAGGTGTGTCAGAACAGTGAGGTTGGCTAAGGATAAAGCAGGGTTCAGAGCTATTGTACATAAGGTCACTGTGAGTCATAAGTGACTCAACAACACTTAACAAAAATAAAACAATGATAAAAAACAAAGGGTTGTCCTTGATTACCATGTATCTGGTGGGAGTTGTGCTGGTAACCCAAAGAAATGTGGTTCAAATTCACCAGCTGCTCCATGAGTGAAAGATGGAATGAACTAAAGGATCAGCTATTGGTCAGGTGGAATTCAGTGGTACAAAACAACAACAAACACTATGCATCTTTTAAAAACATCTATTGTTATTATTGTTATGTGCTGTCAACATGAGTTCTAAATGTCAACAATTACTCTAAAAGACGCAAAGAAAACAGGGCAGGGAAACTTAGTTGTCATCAAATTTTCTTGACTTTACAGCAAGATGAAACATTGATCCTGTGCCATCTTTACAATCCCATTGAAACTATTGCTGTTGTTGATTGCCGTCGAGTCAAGTGAGACTTATTGCAACTCTATGAACAAGAGATCTAATGCCTTTCCATAACTATCATAATTTTTCCAAGTTCATAGCTTCCAGAGGCATGTGGTTTAGGAAGTGGATGACACTCCTGCTTCTAAACCTGTTTTACAACCAGGAGCTCCACCAAAGACTTTCCACATTGGGAAGCCATTCTGGTATTTATACCCCAATGGTACAAGGTTCAGCATCACAGCAACCCAGGTTTACTTCATGCTGCACATTGACAAAGAGTGATGTATAAAGGAGAAGAGTGTTCCTCCAGATATAACTGCATTTGTTTCATTTGGCAGTAGTTAAGAGTCAAGTCAAATATGACTGAGAGTAAGCTTTGCACCAAAGACCTGAACTCTGTTCTATAAGTACCATCATTTATGTACATTTAGAGAGTTTAGAGAGTTTGTAGAGTTTCCAGGGGCATTTAGTTTAGAAAGTGGATGCCCCTCCTGCTTCCCAGCATAAATAAGTCTGGAAGCTCATCCAAACACTGTACATAATGGGTAATCATAATGGTATTTGACAAGACTATAAAACAGTGTGCAGCATCACAGTAATACCAAGTTGTTCAGTTCAGCAAATAGACAAACGATTGCTGTGTCATTTAAAGAATATTAATTCAAAAATTAATAAATTTGTCCCAAAGGCCCTGTGGTGTTTTAAAACCACACAGTTGAGCAAACTTGCACTCTAGGCACAGCCTTAAGGACACCCGTTCTTAGGGAGAAAGGAGCCATAATACACATCAAACAAGACCCCCAAAAACAGGACTTCAAAACTTCCCTTTTCTTGCCCATCAGGACTGCCATCCAGATGCAAATGTACTTGGGGTGGCGGGAGGGGTGTAGGGGGATTGTGTCCCAGGGAGGGAGTGTTTCTTTTACTTTTGAAAGAGAGGAGCGAACTGGGGGGGGGTGGGGAGGGGGGGGGGGGGGGGCGGGGCGGGGAGAGAAGTGCAGTAATGAATGAATGTAAATCCAAAATCTCTATAAATGCTCATTAAAATTATTTAAAAAAATAAAGCTTAAGAAAAAGAAAAAAGCCACACCCCCAGAGTGGAGTCCTAGGCCCCTGCTGGCAGTCCCAATCCCTCCCCTTGTGAAGTTTTAAAGCCACACATTTGAACATGTTTCCACTCTAGTTTCGTTGAAACTAGAGACCTGAAAATGGTATTCTGAGATTGCAGTTGAAGAGCATGCTGACACATGTACATGTGCAAATAATGTTACTGAGCCATTATATGCTGTGAAAAGTCATTGAAAATACAATCAAATATAATTAAAACACCTCAGTTTCTCCATATGTGAAGTTTGGGTGATGATGATAATATCTGCTTTACAGTGTTCTTACAACGTATCGACACATTTGTATATATATCAACCTATCAGGGTTTAAGGACAGTCAGTTGCACCCTTTTACTGAATTGAATATTCCATGAACTATCAGAAGAAGAAACACAGTAGTGTTCAGATAAATAAAGCCAGAATTCTCCTTATAAGTGAGACTCTGACTTTGGGCTCATCAATAGGAAAGACTAGTCACTAGAAAAGGACATTGATTTGGTAGACACACCAGTGAAAGCCAAAGAAAGCCTCATCAAAATAGACTGGCACAATGACTGCCACATTGGACTATAATATACTAACATATGTTGTTTGTTGTTGTTATGTGCCGTCGAGTCGTTTGCGACTCATAGCGACCCTATGCACAACAGCCCTAAACCCTGCTCTATCCTGTGCCAACC
>NW_006400904.1:3664-12896 GCF_000299155.1 Elephantulus edwardii | reverse complement strand
GGGGGGGGGTTTGTGCGGAGAGAAGGGTGCAACAATGAATGAATGGAATTCCAAAATCTCCGTAGATGTTCATTGAAATGAAAAATAAACAAACTAAATTAAAAAAAAAACAGAATGGACAAAAGAAAAATCAGTAAATATACTGTTGTTAGGTACAATACAAGCGTATCAATAGAAATACAACTTTTACTCAGATACAGGAAGAGTTTTACTCATCAAATACCACTTTTATTTATTAGATACAGCACAAATTTTACTCATCAAATATAACTTTTACTCAGCAGATTCAGCACAAGTTTTTCCTCATCAAATATAATGCAACTTCAATCAGATCTAATACAAATACATCATTCAAAGTGCTAAAATAAACTAAGAGCAGAGGGCTTCTGCTTCCGATCCTATAAAACCAAGAATGGAAAGCTTCAGCTTCCATTCCTATAGGTTCCTGTCTAAAGTACAGAAACCAACATAGGCACAACTGTGCAACAGATACAGATTTGGAGTGGGTGACTCACGTCAACCCACTCACCCAGATCTCTGTGGGCAGCTCACGCTAACCCACTAACCCAGATCTAAATGGGAGGCTCATGCCAACCCACTCGGAGTGGAATGGGCAGCTCACACCAACCCACTCCCAGGTAACTGACTACAGGCATACACATGCATTCCTCTGGGCTGGCCAAAACAGACTGAATTTTTTTACTAAGTGTTCAATTACCAGATAAGTGCATGGATTCACAAAGGTGATGGAGGATGCCAAGAGTTGATCTCTCAAAGGTCTCTTGAGACAAAAGGTCTCAGTCCTGCCTTTGGATGTTTGAGAAACCTGCTCTCGGGGTCCTCCTATCCAAGAGATTCAGAATCCCCTAGCAAGCAAAAACAAAATGTTTTTACTTACCAGGTGAGTCTGAAGATCCCACCAGAGTCACCAAAAATGTCACTGAATGCAAGGGGTTCATTCCGTAGTCAGTCACCAATAAGACAAATGGATTGCAATATCCATAAGCACTTTATGACGCAGATCTGGAAGACAGTGAGTCACCTCCAAGACTGCCTCCCCATCTGGGAGTGATCACTGGGTTTTATACTAGGGTGAAACACCAACCTACTTAACAACAAATTTTTGTTAGTAAAATGAAAGAATTTCTTTATCTGGAAAAAAAAATCATTCACACCCAGATACTCCCTTTCTAGGCAAACAGGCCAATTAAGTTACAATTTACATATGATTGGGGAAACAGCTTCAAGGAGATAACAACTAATCTAGGAGATGCATCTCCTCTTGGGATAAAGAGACAGGTTAAAGAAAGGACACTAAGAATTCCAAGGTCAAGCAACCAGTCCTGCAGGCTGGAGAAAACTAACTCTGGTTTTATAATTGATACTTATATAGAGAATTCTGAACTTATTAATACCACCCTATCATATGTATCAGTTATGGAACTACAGCTATATAGTTATAAAATTGGCATCAGTTTTCTCCAGCCTAAAAGGCTAATTGCTTGACCTTAGAATTCTTAGTGTCCTTTCTTTAATCTGTCTGTTTATCAGAAGAGGAGATGCATCTCCTAGACTAACTTGAACAGAGTCCAGTCCACAGGGCACAGTGGTTGACCAAACAGATCAGGTTGGCTGGAAAAGACTTGATCAATCACTTCTATACAATCATGATCTAGCTTCTCCCCAGTCACATGTGGGAGGGGAAGGGCAGGGTTTAGCTTTCCCACAACCTTCACAGTAACATTGGGATTATCTAATAAGATGGCTTGATTTTACTAACAAAAGTTTATTGTTAAGTAAGTTGGTGTCTCACCCTCCTATAAAAGCCCATGACCACTCCCAGACAAGGAGTCAGTCTTGGAAGTGACTCACTGTGTCCCAGAGCTGTGTAATAAAGAGCTTATGGATATTGCAATCCATTTGTCTTATTTTCAACTGACTACAGAAAGATCCCCCTGTGTTCTGTAACAACACCAGCTCTTCAACTTCACCTCAATTCAGCAAAAAGTTATATTCCTTTAGGGTTTGGAATGGAGGAAGAATATAGCAGTTGCCCCCTGCCTGACTACTTTTTGAGAAACATGATAACATCTGAGGCGACTTTAGCAGATACCAAAGTAAACACCAGACCAGAAACCAGACAAAAGACCAAACCAGACAATGGATCCTGATGAGGCGCTGGGCCTGATCACAAAAGCTTAAACCCAAGTTAATTAACAGGCCCAGAATCTGAGCAAAACACCATCTTCCCTAGCACCTCCTCCCCCCAAACCCCTATAAAAAGAGGCTGCCTTAGACCATCCATGCACCATTTTGACCTTCTCTGCTCCTGGGCACTTGGCATCCTTCTCAGACCATGCAATGAAAACCTGTTTGTTTCTTGGGATCAGTCTCTCTCTCTCTCTCTCTCTCCCCCTCAACTCTAAGCTCTTTTAATATCTGACACAAATGAATTGAGAGAGGAAAGGTTAGAATAGAGCAAACCCAAAATGATGGATTTGGCTATCATATGCTAAGAAACTGGCAGAAAACGTTTATGTAAAGCCCCCCACACCGTTGAGAGGTACTTTCCCAGGCCTGTGTTTTCACTGTGGCAAGTCTAGGTGTTAGGCAAAAGAATGCTCCAACCCTCATCAAATCCTGCACCAAGTGTGGTATAAATGGACTTTGAACTGTATCAACTGCCTGCAGAGCCATGAGGACCTACAGTCATCTTCCTAGGACCAACTCACACTCCTTGGCATGGCTCTTGAGGACTGATGTGGCCAAGATGTAAGAAAGAAAAAAAAAATATATATATATCTTCTTTTCAAAACAGTTACCCCAAAAATTAAGAGTTAGTATTTTTAAAAAATTTAAAAATTAGTTTAAAAAAGAGTTAAAACTAAAATAAGAACCCTTTATTGAAAATTACTAAGAGAAACTCCCTTGTCCTTGTGCTATACTCTTCTTGAGAACCACCCAAGGCTAGTTCCTAGTGTGCTATCACACTTTGGAAAAAAAGACATTCCAAACATCCTCAAGTCCTAGCACTCTCCTTTCAAGCCCATTCCCTTCAAGCACAGGCCAAATTAGCCAGCCAGGTAGTTGAGACCCTTGACAAATAGGGTGAGACACAGTCTTAGGTTTTTCATCAGATATAGAAACCAAGCAAATCACCTGAGGGTGTGCTTGTTGGTCTTCTGCTAAAATAAAATGTATTTCTGTCATTACACCGAGCCATGTTTCTAATAATGTGGGGGCTCCTCCAGAGTAGCCCATTCCTTTGGGTAAGGGAAATGTATCCTGCTTCTTATAGTTGTGGCAGCCCTGATGATGATGGGATGGCATTAATAAGTTCAGAATTCTCCAAATGTATATCAGCTACAAAATTATAGTTATAAAACTGATAGAGGTTTTCTCCACCCTGCAAAACTAGTTATTTTGCCTTATGCCGCAGGCTGCTCCAGTTGGGAGGGGCTTATAAGCCTGAGGTCTAGGGTCTCGAAGAGGGAACACGAAGGTGGGTAGAAGTTCGGCGAAGGGACGATGAAAGAATACAAGACAAACAGTCTAGTGATCTTGATGATTTTAATTCTGAGTCACTCTCATTCCCCTTCTTCTTTCTTCCCTTCTTTTCCTTTTCCTTTTCCCTTTCCTTGCTTATTGCATTTAACATGATACATTTATATTCCATTTTTACAATTAGAGGCTTACTCAACCGCCAGAAAAACAACAAGAGTAAGAATAAAGTTTACATTATTTTCTTGCACACCGGTATTTTTTATGGTCATGGTTCCTTGGAGAGCATGAAAGGCTACTCTTAATGGTCATGGTTCCTTGGTAATTGGAGAGCCTGGTAGACAATGGCTTTTCGCTTAAACATTTTCTTTTTAAACCTGTTTTTAAACCTTTTCTTCAACTTGTTTGGTAGCAAAGTTACAAAGTAAAAAAATGTTACATTTTAAATTTAAGCTGATACATTTTACGTTTTTAGCTAAATTTACAATATTATTTATTTCCATTCAAAAGACAACACTCTTACACTTTCCATTATTCCAGGGGTGATTACTATCTCAATAAGGGGGTTTTGGTTTATAAAAAAGATGTTTTGGGTCATAATATCGCCTAAATTCATCATTCCAATCTCATGTTTCATGATTTATTTTACCACTTATACCTTTCATAACATCTTCCCTCTTCCATCTTCAAACCTTTTGAAAAACATATCCCCAAAACCATCAGGGTGTTTTGCATTAAATTAATCATATTTTCCAGTATATGGAAGAGGTTTATCTGTAGGCTCTGGAATTCTGTAAGTGCCTCTCCCAATAGGGGGATGCCACAAACAACCTAACAGATAAACAATTCTTCCACCTGGTGTTCTCATGGTGGGGGGCAAGTGTTTGGGTTTTTCCTTTGAAGGAGTTCTTATAAGCCCTAGAAATCTAGGAGTCTCTGAAGTGATCATCTCTAGGATTTCCACCATTAATTCTTTTTGTTATAATGCATCCATGAATTCCCTTAAAATCATATTGTTCTTGAGAAGTTTTAATAATGCTAAAAGAACCGGAGGTAATGTTTGCGTATCAAAGTCGTCACCTCCATTTAGTTCTTTCTGGGAACGTCTAACAAAGTTTTAGTAGGAACACTTTGTGTAAAGAACACAGCCTTTTTTCCCTGTCCCACAGAGAAAACACAAAGAGACAATAGAAGAGAAATTACAGAAAGGCTAAGAACAATCATGGAGAAAGCACATGTTCTGAGAGGCTGACTTCCTTGAAGTTTTCGCCTCAATCGGGTGATTTTGTCACGCAGACTCCTTTGGAGTTGGTGTGGCAGCCTTAGAATTCTTTATTCCCTTTCTTTAGTCATGCAAAGTACTTTAAACTGTCCATTTACCAGGAAAGGAAATGCATCTTTCCTAAATTAACATTTACGTCTTTGAAAATGTTTTTCTAAATGCCTAAATGATGTGAACATTGAATCTTAAGCTGTCTGTTTACCGGGAAGGGAAATGTGCCTTTCCTGGATTAACATTTACCTTTTCCAAACTATTTTTCTGTTTTTCTCAGTCATATGTTAACTATTTTATAAGTTGCCTGTTTATTAGTAACTATATGAACTGTTCTTTTCAAACGTAGAAGTTCTGTAACTTTAACTAACAAAAGTCTAAGCCAAGTATAAAAACCTAATTACCACTCCCAGACAGAGAGGCACTTTTGAGGGGAATCTCGCTGTCCTCCCAGATCTGTAATAATGTGCTTTTGGATATTGAGATCCATCTCTTTCATTGCCAATTGGCTACAGAAAGAATCCCTTGAGTTCAGTAACATTGTGGCGAACAGGGAGTGACCTTCATACTAACCTGGTAAGTGAAAGCAGCTATTGTTTTTACTTGTCAGGGGATCCTGAATCTCGCAGATAGGAAGACCCCAAGAGCAGGTATCTTAAACGTTCAAAGGTGCCACTGAGACATATTGTCTTAAAACACCTTTAAGAGACCAACTCTTGGCATCCTCCATCTCCTTTGTGAATCCATGCACTTTATCTTGTAACTACACACTTGGTAAAATTTCTTTCTGTTTGGCCATCCTTGGGGAATGCATGTTATTAGGCTAAAAAAAAAAAAATCAAAATGGAGGTTGAAGCGCAACTCAAAAATCCTGTGTCTATATTTTCTGAAACCAGAACTCAGAAAATCCGATGTCAGGATATTCGCAAAAACCAGAACTTAGAAAACCCTATGTCAGGACATTCTCCTGAAACCAGAACTCAGAAATCCTTTGTCAGGACATTCCCCAGAACCAGATTCCCAATACCAGAAACTTTATGCCCCAGTGAGCGACTGCAGTTATTTACTGAATGCAAGGGGTTCTTTCCGTACTCAATTGCCAATAAGATAAACAGATTGCAAAATCCATAAGAACTTTATTACACAGATCTGGGAGACAGTGAGTCGCCTCCAAGACTGCCGCTCTATCTCGAAGTGGTCATGGGATATTATAGGAGGGTGAGACTCACTTAACAATGCTCTTTTGTTAGTAAAAAAAAAAAAGTGTACATCTAAAAAGAATAGTTAGTAAGATTGGCACAGGACAGAGCAGAGCTTAGGGCTGTTGTACACAGGGTCACTGAGTCGCACGCACGTGAAGGGCACATAACAACAAAAATAACAGCTAATCATTCAGGAGGGGCCCAGTCCTTTTGCTGGTAAACAGGAAGATTAAGATTCAATTTACATATGACTGGGAAGCAGCGGCAGATCTAGGAGAGATGCATTTCCTCTTCTGGTAAACAGACAGATCAAACTACTTTACATGACTAGAGAAAGGAAACAGAGAATTTGGATGCTAAGTAACTGGTTTTGCAGGCTGAAGAAAACTGATGCTAGTGTTATAATTATATAACTCTAGTTTTATAACTGATACGTATATAGAGAATTCTGAACTTTTAAATACCACCCTATCATAATGATCCTGTATAAACCCCCTAAGGCCAACCCCCAGTGTTACTCCCCTTGCTGAATAGCCCAGCGTGCATTAAACTGAGAAATGTTTCTACCTCGGCGTGGTTCTTGGCTTCGGTCTGAAACCTTTCATTTGGTGCTGAACTTGGGCAGGAAGACACCCGAACTGAATCATCCCTTCTGATTGATTGGCCCTTTGGGTGCCTCCTTCTTCTGCCCGCTGAGACCCTGCCGACACAGCAAGAGCTCCTTCCAGGTAAGCGGAGATTCTCTGTCTTGAAGCCCAAGCCTGGCCGAGTAGACCCTCCTCTGTCCCACCCTGGTCAAAGGACTCTTTAACCAGAGTTGGTGACTTTTCCGTGGAGTCCTGTCTGGCACAGAGGATGCTCTCTGCCTTTCAGACTCCTTCCTATTGTCTGCTACCTCCCCCCCCCTTCATGGGCTCTGACTGGTCTAGGCCACTTAAATTTACTCCCTTAGGCTATCTCCATTTCAACCTTTTGTCCTTGGGATTGGAGGAATATGTTAAACCAAAAAACTTGTTAAACTTTGTATGCAAATCTGGCCGTATTACCATTTAGACAATGGAACACCTTGACCTAAAAATGGAAACTTTGATTTTATTCTCCTATAAGATCTTGATAATTTTGCAGGGGAATTGGTAAAGCCAGTGAAATTTCTCATATCCAAGTCTTCTACCTCAGATCTCGGCCCTCCCTCCTTCAATCCTGTTCAGTCCCACCAAGTTCTTCTGGCTAAAGAATCCGCTGCTTCTTCTGTTTCCTCTCCCTCCTCTGTATCCTCCACAAACCCTCCTAACTCAACCTCTATCACCCAATAACTCTGACTTCGACCCCTCTGATTCAGTCTCCCTCCTTATGTTCCTATATGTGCCCTCAGCCAAGGGTCTAGTTCTAGTCGTAGAGACTCTTCAAACCAAACCTCTAGCATTACTGACCCTCAAAAATCCCCTCCTGTCCTGTCAGCTCACAAGCTTGTGACGACCCCCACCCACCCCCTCTGCACTAAACTCTTCTACTTGATCCCTAGCCTCACCCCACCCCTCTGGGTAGCAGTGAAGGAAGAATATGGCAGTTGCCCCACCACCCCCAAGCTTTATCACTTCCTGAGAAAATTGAAAATTATCACCTAAGCTGGTCATATCAAAGACCAGATCATACAATGGATCCTGATAAGAGTCTGAGCTTGATTAAAAATAGCTAAAACCTAACTTAATTAACACGCCAAATTCCAAAAAGTACCATCTTAGTCCTCCCCAGGACCCCTATAAAAAGGAAAGCCCCCCAAACTGTCCCCGCACGATTTTGATCCTGTCTGTGTCCCTCTCAGACTGCACAATAAAGGCCTGTTCGTCTCTTGGGACCAATTTCTTTCTTTCTCTCTCTCTCTCTCTCTCTTTCTTTCCCTCCCTTAAAAAAAATCTTATTAATGTCAATGAAAATTTACAGAGACTTTGGATTTCCATTCATTCATTGTTGCACTTTTCTCCCCTCCCAACCCTCCCCCCTAGTACACTACCCTCTTGGAAAAGTAAAAGAAAAATTCTTTCATTGTTTTACAATCCCCCCCCCCCCCAGGTCCACTCCACTATGCAGCCTTCGCTCTGGACTCCTGTCATGACAAAAATACCTAATCACATATCGCTTTTAGACAGTTTTCTCCCTCATCTGTTTCCATGCAGTATACATTATTGAAACCATCTTTCTCAGTCTCCCCCCAACCTCTATGTCAGTCCTGTTTGACAACAGTGGCACCATGCAGTATTAGTCCTTTTGTGACTGAGATCCTTCACTCAGCATAATGTCCTCCAAGGTCACCCATTTTTAATAGCGTAGTATTCCATTCTGTGAGTATACCACAGCTTCTCTATCCATTCGTTTGTTGATGGGCACTTAGGTTGTTTCCAACTCCTTGCTATTGTGAACAAAGCCCCAATAAACATGGGGGTGCATCAATTCCTTTCTTTATTTCTCTCTCTCTCTCTCGCACCCTCACGCTCTTTTTTATATCTAACATATAGTTCCCTGACTAGGAACTTGACCTAGCTGGGAAAAATACCCAGTCATGAGCCAGAAGATCCTCTTTCAGCTTCTCCAGTTCTGGTCAAAAAAGAGAGCAAGTCAACCCTCCGTGCGTACAGCCACTGATGGCTGGAACATAACCCACAGCTTAGCTGCCCTCTCAGAGGGTTTGGCTTTCACAGCCTCATTGCTACATAAGCAGAGCAAGAGCCTGCCAGGCTCTTTATTGGTCTAGCTTGTACCCTCCGAACTAGGCCAAACATCTCTGCCTTGTCCTTTTTTCCTCTCTGTCCTATTACACCGGTCCCAAAGGTGGAAGGCTATTTGCCATTTGAGCCTGAAAACATCCAACACCAGGTCCAATTTCCGACTATAAAACACCACTCCTCTGAGGTAACAGCCCAATCAATCCCTGAGGCGCCCAGGCATTGATTATACATCCCACCCCTTTCCCCTATCTTGGGCCCTGGGGGCCTCTTCCTGACACCCAATGAGAAGACGCCTTCCAACTCTGTCAGATTCTACACACCCCAGCTCTTTTACCTCAATAGTGAGGCAGGACCTGTCCTGGGGACAGCTCTCCTCACACACCTTCATCTTTGGCATTATGCCTAAGCTAAACTCACACACTTTCGGCATTAAGCCTTACTGAAGACCTGTCCCGGGGACAGCTCTCTTCTAAAAAAAAAAAATTAGAATAAATAAATAAATAAATAAATAAATAAATAAATAAATAAATAAA
>NW_006400904.1:0-3564 GCF_000299155.1 Elephantulus edwardii | reverse complement strand
AAACAAACATACATAAATACATAGATAAATAGATAAATAAATAAATAATATTACTCATTCTCAACATTATGCCTAACTTAATGCAATCTCAAATTTTGTAACCTAAATTTGGCTCGTTCAATCCATCTGTCCTTCAAAACATAAGAACTGAAATGGCAAATGGTCAGAGGTTTCCTATACTCAAACTCTTCCTTTACTGCCCACTTTCATGCATTCTCTCTGCCTTGGAGTCTGCCTTGATTCCGTATTAAAATTCTCTGGAAACTCTGCAAAATTGGCTGTCTATGTAACCTGTCTCTCACTCTCTGGCCTAAAGGCACCTAAGACATGCTAGATCTGCCTCCAGACTGCTCCTCTTTGAACTGTCCTTGGGGACACCCTCCTCAGGGGTTTTCTGCCTCTTGCCATTGCTGTCCTTCTGAACAACACCAGAGCAATTTAAGGTAGGTAGCGGCATTTCTCCTCTCTCTCGAATTTCCTGCCCATGTCATGAGCAGATCTTCTCATGAAGACCAAAGGTAATTAAGCAACACCTTATTCCCGCCATGTCTCTCTCTCTCTCTCTCTGGGAACCCCCTCTACTTACCCATCCCCAGTCATGGGAGCCAACCAATTCTGCCCTTCTTGATGCCCTCCACTGGAGGGTCTCCTCCACTACCTTGATAACTCTTTTATTGCAAGAACATGGCATAGCCACAACATCAATTAAATAATAGGTCTCAATAGCCCTAAAATGGGATATTCGAGTTCAACACTCTGAAACTTTGACAATTTCTACTAATGCAATGGTAAAAAAAAAATACCTTTCTTTGCTCACTGCTATCTGTCCTTCTCTTTGTCACAACCATCATATTTAGCACATTCTAACTCTAACGAACAGTGCACAGGCCTTTCATTCATAGGGTCACTATGAGTCATCTACGACTCAACGGCACCTAACAACAGTAACAACGATGACATAGAGAGAGCTATGTTGGCCTAGTAGACAGAAAGTTATGCTACCAAGGCGAAGGTGGGTAATTTTAATCTGCAGCCCTCAGGATGGGGGATGGGTTCAAATTGCTTTCCTGTCAAACATTCTTTTAGGTGGTATAGCACTGATCTGTGCATTGCTGTACAGAGGTAACTCATGGTTGCTATGATGCTGAACACTGGGACACTGATGTGCCAAACGTGGTAATGGTTACCCATGGTGGACAGCGTTTGCTGGAGCTTCCCAACTAAAACAAACCTGGAAGCAGGAGTGGCATCCCCTTCCAGAATGGCTTGCCTCCAGAAACTATGTATGAACAGTGCTCAGGCCTTTTGTTCATAGGATCACTATGTGTCGTCTACAACTCAACAGCCCCTAACAATAACAACAACAATAACAACAACAACTCTTTCTAAACCCTTTCCCCTTCCTGATCAAAAAACTTCCTCACTTTTGATCTGTCTGATCACCAAGCATCTCCTACCCTCCTACCCGATCTACCACCACCACTGCTATAAACAAAAGCCCCCTTCCTTTTTCTCCCTCTAGCCTCTCTCAGCCTGAAACCGCAGCTAAAATTTTTATCCTAAGCTCATATCTAACCTCCTGGTTAAAAAAAAAAGAATCTTAAACAAATCTTCTGAAACTAAAATATCACCTTCCTTTCCAAACTCTAACCCTCAGATAAAACATCACCTTTCTCCTTTTTCTGATCCCAACCAGTAAATGATTCCACATAACATCCCCCTGACCAAACATTACTGATAAAGGGATCAAACTCCTCTGCCCCTCCCTGCCCTCCTCCCAACCAGGCCCCTACCCCATTGTTGTTGTTGTTAAGTACCTTCGAGTCATAGGCCACTCATAGTGACCCTGTACTTGCATGACTTTCATCCTTTCTCCAGGTTCATAAGGTTTCTGGAGGCAAGCTATTTGCAGAAGTGGATGCCACTCCTACTTCCAAGCTTGTTTTAATTGGGGAGCTCCACCCAACACCCTCCACCGTGGGTAAACATTATCGCATTTGACACATCAGTGTCACAGTGTTCAGCTTCACAGCAGCCACAAGTTACTTCTGTACAGCAAGTGGACACCCAGGGCTATACGACCTAGAAGAATGTTTGTTTAAAAATAATTAAAAACAGGCCCGAGGGTCACATATTAGAGCCACCCACCCTTGGCTTGGTAGCATAACGTTCAGTTCACTAGGCCAACTGGCCTCTCTCTATGCTGTTAAGAGCCATCGAGTCTAGGCAACTCATAGCAAGCCTATGAACGAAAGTCAGTAAAATACTGAAGTATTACAGCACATTACACTCTATCAAAACTCAACCATCCAATCCCTATAAGATATAAAATCTATCCAGCAACAACTTTCTTTCACTTTCTTGCCAAAATCCTTTTTTTTAAATTTTCAAGGTAAATTAAAAAATACAGTAAAGTAAAAAAATCATAAATATAATAATTTGTTTTTCTAGCTCACTCTCTGTACTGATAAGCTAATGCTTCCTCTCAGGAAAAAATAAAATAGCTTTTACTTTATTAAAACAAGTTTAAGACTTTTATTTCATTTCTTTTTCCTTAAAGTATTTTCTACCCACTTTAAATTTTCAGCCAAAGTTCAGAACTGAAAAATTTTCAAATTTATCTTTTCCTTTTTGTTTTAAGTTTAATATAGCTCTCGTTTAAAGCTCATACTTTCTATATATTAAAAAATGTCTGCTAGAAATTATATACAAACTTGTCTCATTAAACTAAATAATATTCCTGTAAAATCAGTAAACTACTCTAAGTTAGCAGACCACCAAAATAACTCAAACTAATTTTTTTAACGGTTTCTATTTCTGTACTCATCAATAACAACTTGGACCAGGAAAAGAAGGACTAGCTAAAAGCCAAATTTCTTAAAACTGATATTTCAGAGTATTTAAAATCTTTTCATCAGCAAACATGTCCAAAACCTCCAGTTTCAAGGCTTTAACTTCCAGTATAAAAAGCCTTCTCATGGTCACTTAAGTCATAAATATCAAAACATGTTGCCATGAATAGTAGAGGGGCAAAAGGGAAGTCTCTTGCCACTTGCTTTCAATGCAGTCTTAATGGACATCTGGCTCAGCAATTCCCCAAGCTGGTCTTGGTAGCAAAAGAGCAATTAGACTGACAGGGCCCTAATCCCTTTGAATGTGTTATGAGAGACCAGGATAGCATCCACGTAAGCCTAGAAAAGCCTTGAGTATGCATGGATGTTGCTGGTTAAAAGGATTTACTTTCTTTTGGACACTAGTACGAATCATTCTGGCTCGAGATTTTTAGCAACCTTCTTTACCTCTGCCAACTTACTCTTGCAGACATTTACAAAAACCTGTATAACTACCTACCTGCCCCCTGCCCCCAGACATCTTTATGACCTTTTATTCTCTGCTGTTCTACATATAGTGTCTAGTCCTACATTAATATACCACTGGTCTCTGGATACAGGGGTGTCTCCAAGACTGTACACCTGACCAAATATCTTTTTTTTTAAAATATTTTAATTTATTTATTTTTCATTTCAATGAACATCTACAGAGATTTTGGAATTCCATTCATTC
>NW_006400903.1:13320-13876 GCF_000299155.1 Elephantulus edwardii | reverse complement strand
TCATGTTGTCACGAGGAAGTGCCAGTTCTTGGGACAAGACATCATGCTGAGAAAGAAGAGGGCCAGCAAAAGAGATGAGATGGATTGACAGAGAATCGACAACAACGTGGTGGAGCTTGACTGTGATGGAAATCGTGAAGATGGCACAGGATAGGGCAAGGTTTCAATCTGTTCACAGGGTTATTACTAGTCAACCTGATGGCGCCTAACAACTTAAGAGATCTATATTTGTTCCCATTCCAAAAAAAGGTTGACCCAACAGAGTGTGGAAACTATAGTACAATATCTTTGATTTCACGTGCAAGCAAGATTCTGCTCAAGATTATCCAAAAATGACTGGAACAGCACATCAGCAGTGAAATGCCAGAAGTCCAGGCTGGGTTTAGAAGGGGTCGTGGCACTAGGGATATTGTAGCTAATGTTATATGGATCTTAGTTGAAAGCAGGGAATACCAGAGGAATGTCTGTCTGTGCTTCATTGACTATGCAAAGGCATTTGACTGTGTGGGTCATCACAAACTGTGGCTGACTCTAAGAAGAATGGGAATCCCAGAAC
>NW_006400903.1:9831-12527 GCF_000299155.1 Elephantulus edwardii | reverse complement strand
CAGCGCAGGAGGGGGAAGGCCCTCTAGGAGATGGATTGATCCAGTGAATGGGGTAATTGGGATGAGGTGTCGGAGACAATGAGATTGGCACAGGACAGAGCAGAGGTTAGGGCTGTTGTACATAGGGTCGCTATGAGTCACAAGCAACTAGACGGCACATAACAACACAACAGCAACTTAAGAAATCTGACTTTGTCTCTGAAAGCAAAACCCGGACAGTTCAAGGTTATAAGCAGAGGTGAAGTGGAAGTGGCTTCAGGATTTCTTCAAAATGAGCCTTCTATGTCCTTTTGAGTTGACAAGGATGATATTGTTACCTCTACCCAAAATAGGACTCGCAGTCAGCCCATCTCCTCCCTTGCTGATTTCTATCTGAGCATTGTGTCATAACCCAAAAAACTCACTACCATCAAGTAGTTCTAGCTCCAAACAGCTCCACAGGACCAAATGGAACTTCCCCAAGAGATTTCAAAGGCTGTCTGCCAGACAGAAGAGTGAGTCATAACCCAGAGGGCAAAGGTCAAGGTTTGCACCCAGGACTGCTCTTACCTGCTTTTCAGTCAACCTAAATGTAAACATACTGCTCCTACTTAGGTGGTGTTTAAACGCAGCAAATATAGCACTATTCAACAGAAAATTAAATGTGTTCTTGTTGTGTGCCATCAAGTCAAACATGAATAATAGTGACTCTATGCACAATAGCTCTGAACCCTGTTCTATCCTGAGCCAATCTCACTGTCTGCGACACACTTGTACTCATTACCCCAGTTACTGAGTCAATCCATTTCATCCAGGGTCTTCCTCTCCTACCCTATCCCTCAATCCTCCCAAGGATAATGTTTTTCTCCAAGGATTGACCCTCTTGCACGTTAGGCAACGTGCCCAAAGTATATGAGACAAAGCTTTAAAATTCTTGTTTCCAAGGAGCAACCTGGTTTTACCCTCTCCTGGGCAGATCTGTTAGTGCTCTTTGCGGTCCAATGTATGTTCAATGCTCTTCTCCAGCACCACGACTCACAGGCATCGATTCTTCTTCTGTCCTCTTTGGTCATTGTCTATCACACTTTCTTCCCGAGAAAGTACCCTCTTGTATCTTTTGTCAACCCCAGCTCCTAGATATGTTACATTGTTTATATCACTATAACCTTGACTTTTTTCTTTTTTTTTTCTAAAGAGAATCACACTGTGTGTAAGTTTCTACGAACAATTTATTTTACAGAATTTAATATCTGTGACAGAGGGAGAAATCTCTGGGCTGTATAAATGGTTAAGTGCTGGACTACAAATCAAAAGATTGACAGTTCAAACTCCCCTAGACACACTTGGAACAAAGTCTGGTGATCTGTGTCACACTTCTTTGTCCAGCAGGAAGAGCTACACAGTGGATTCAAGACTTTGGTTAGTCAAGAGGCAGGGAGAGACGAACTCGTGGTTGAATGTTCTACCGACCTGAACACTCTCATAACTTTTACTGAGAAGTTCCTCATTACATGAGCAGTAAAGTACATTTACTAGGCTCCAAGGTGTTTTTACTGCTTCTTTTCCTCCTTGCTCACCTTCCCTGTCTCCATAATCACATTTTTATCAGAAGGGAGTATCAGCAGGAGAATTAAGGTTTTGCATGTTTCAGGGCAGAGTATTTTTCTTGCCCTGATTATGTTTTTTATATTACATTCTTTTGTAGACTACATTCTTTTTTAGATTACATTCTTTTTTAGATTACATTCTTTTTAGATTATTTTTTATTACATTGTTTTTCAGATTACATTCTTTTTTAGATTGCATTCTTTTAACCCAGGCAGCTCCTACCTTGGTCAGCTTAGCATCTACAATCTGCTTTTGAAAGTTTGCAATTTCAGAACCCCTTTGGAACAGTACTACCCTGCACACATGTGTTTGCCATGAACCAGAATCGATTCCATAGCAACACACAACTACTGTAAGGCAGGGAGTTTACTCTCTTGTTCACTGTTATCTCTGGTGGTTAGAAGAGTTTGTTGCCCATAACAAAACTGGTGTATCATTGCATGAATAAATTATGAGTTCTGATGGCCTAGTGCTAAGAAGCTATACTACTATTCCAAAGGCAGACAGTTCAAACCCAGCTGATCCACCTGAAAAAATGGTTTGTCTTCTCCCATGTAATTTAGTGCTTCTGAAAATCCATTTGGAGGGTCATTTATTAGTTGATTCTGTCTCAGTGGTACGTAACAACCACAACAACGTGTTTACCCCTAAGGGTCTCTGGTGGCGTGATGTATTTATATTTTGTTCTTTTAAACAAGTCAGCAATTTGAATCTGTCAGCTGCTCTGAGGAAGGAAGTCTTCTTCTGTAAAAATTTATAAGCTCAGAGCCTCGAGGGACGGTTGCTGAGTTAGAATCAACTTAATAATAATGATAATAATATCATATAGCTTGAAAACTTTTCACAAATTGTCTATAGTTATACAACTCTTTTTAAAAAATAAAATTTTATTTCAATTGTGATTTTGATGAACATTTACAGAGAAGTTAAATTTTTCATTCGTTCATTGTTTCACATTTTACCCCCTCACCCTTCTGTCCCCCTTCCTCCTTTCATTTTTTTAAAAATATTCATTCAGAATGGAAATCCAAAGTCTCTGTAAATTTTCATTAAAATTAATAAAAAATTAAAGTAAAATATTAATTCATTGTTGCCCAATTACCTACATA
>NW_006400903.1:8314-9731 GCF_000299155.1 Elephantulus edwardii | reverse complement strand
CACACACACAGAGAGTCCTTTTTACAGTGATATATCTTTTATTCTGAGCTGTTGTTATACGTATAATACCTAATAATTTATTCATTTAAGACAGCTCTTTTTTTTTAATCTGTTCCAATGCAATGGTCTTTATCCACTCTTATCCTACTCTCCTCCTAACCCTGCATATTGGACCTGCCCCCTCACACCCAGAAGTCTGATGGAAAGAGCCTGAGGGTTAAATAGTTTTGGTCCCGAGATGCCGCAGTCAATCATATGATCTACTATGCTCGAGATGAAAAGGTGAGGAAAAATGGGGCTGCTTTCATAGCTAAAAAAAAAAAAAAGGTTTTTTTCCTCCAAAGAGGGGAAAATCAAAGCTTCTACCACATTTTGCAGTCAGAAATTGATCAGACATGCAATCAAGATGCATTAATAATAATGGGTGACTGGAATACAGAAGTTGGAAACTGGGAAGAAGGAACAATAGTTGGAAAACATGGACTTGATGACAGAAATGATGCTGGAGAAAGAACGATAAAATTCTGTACAATCAATAACCTATTCATTGCAAATACTATAAGAAACATAAACACAGACTGTTGTTGTTTGATGCTGTCGAGTCGTAGACGACTCATAGTGACCCTATGAACAAACGGCCTGAGCACTATTCGTACATAGAGTTCCCGGAGGCAAACCATTTTGGAAGTGGATGCCGCTCCTGCTTCCAGGCTTGATTTAGATGGGAAGCTCCAGCCAACACTGTCCACAATGGTTACCCATTACCACGATTGGCACATCACTGTCACAGTCTTCAGCATCACAGCAACGCACAGACCAGTGCTATACCACCTAGAAGACTGTTTGACAGGAAGACAATTTGAACCTGGCCGAGGGCCACAGAGGAAAAGCACCCACCTTCGGCTTGCATAGCTTGGTAGCATAGCTTCCTTTCTACTAGGCCAACGTAGCTCTCTCTTGGTCGTCGTCATTAAACACAGACTATACAAATAGATTTTACCTGATTGTAAGCATAGGAATCACATTGACTACGTGTGTGTGAAGAATCACTGGAGAAGTTTGATATCAGCTGTGAAAACCAGGCCAGGTGCTCATTGTGGAAGAGACCACCAACTACTCCTATGCAAGTTCAAGCTGAAACTAATGAAGGTTGAATCAATTCCAAAGGAAGCATGCTTTGACCTTGAGTCTTTTCCACTTGAATCTCAAAACCATCTCAGGAAGAGATTTGAGACCTTGAAAACTAATTAGCAAAGACCAGATGAGCTGTGGGAGAGTATCAGGAACATCATCCATGAAGAATGCAAAAGGTCATTACAAAGACAGAGGAGGAAGAAAAGATCAAGACGAATGTCAGATGAGTCTCTGACTATTGCATTAGAGTGCTGAGAAGCCAAAGCAAAGGGAAGAAATCAAG
>NW_006400903.1:4169-4919 GCF_000299155.1 Elephantulus edwardii | reverse complement strand
AGAACCCAGAAATCAGAAATCAGCCCATCTACCTATGCTCCACTGATTTTTGACAAGGAGACAAAAATCCAAAAAGTGGGGAAATGACAGTCTTTTAAAAAAATGTTGGCAAAATCAGTTATACAACTCTTAAATGGATGTGCAAACCCAAAATCCACATTTCATATGTTTTTACTAGAAAATACATTGGAATTTGGAATTGGTTAAAGTTTTTATAGTGGGTCAGATTTGACATTAAACTTGTGTCAAATTAACTCGCTCTTCTGTCTCTTGTCTGGTAGGACTGCTTTTTCTCTCAGTTCAGAATGGAAATGTGTCACTTATACCCCATCCACAGCACAGACAAAACAGAAACCATACCTTATAGAGCAGATACAGACAGATCTGTGAAGATTTGTATGGAATCATTTATTTCTTCCCTGATGCCCTGTCCAAGCAAAGAGAATTTTTATAGTGGAAAGAAAAAAAATCTTCTTTTCACATCTGCTTTTGCTTTCAAAATTTTGTTTTGTTTTAAAGAAGCTTATAAGTAGCCTCAGTTCTTTTATAAGAATAGTTTCAATTTTAGACTTATATTCCTGCGATAGAAGTCAACAAAAAATATTTAAAATAGTAATACTCTTTGTCAATTCAATTCACTGGTGACCTTACAAGACAGAGATAGCTCTGAAGTAATGTAAATGGCTGTGCTACCAACCCAAAGGCACACAGTTCGATTCCACTAGTTCCTCCTTAAGAGAAAGATAGTCT
>NW_006400903.1:0-1724 GCF_000299155.1 Elephantulus edwardii | reverse complement strand
TGCAGTGCAGCTTCTTGCCACTAGGCCACCAGAGCTCCCTTAAAAATTGAGGTTTAATGGATTAAATACCTTGTCCAATTAGTCACAGATTCTACTGAAAATAAGATTCAAACCTGTGAATATTTACCCTAAATCTGTGCTGACGTATTTCATGGTATTATCCCTGACTGGCAGCTCTTTGTGAGGACAGCATCAGATTATATAGGAAAATGTCATAGGAGAATTGACAGGACTTCTTTTGTACAGTTTATGTATTAGGCTTATTTTTATACATTTTATGTATTAGGCTTATTTTTATTTACCCAACAGTTCCTTAAGTGATGTTACTCTTTCATGTATTAACCTTTGTACAAAGAAGAAGTCCTGGTAACTCAGTGATTAAGCACTTAGCTGATAACAGTAAGATAAATGGTTGAAACTCTGAAGTGGTTCTGGAAGAGAAAAGAACTAGTGATATTCTCTGTGAAGATTTGAAAGCTGGAAGCCCCATGGGACAATTTAACTGTCACATGAGGTCGCTATGAGTCAACTTGAAGGCGTGAATCAGCATCAGCAACCTTTACATAAGAACATAGGATGAAAGAGCAGATCCAGTGCTAGGCAAGGGTGAGCTTCCAGGAGTAGATAGGAAACGAGAGAAGAACGTTCTGGTGGCCTTGCGGTAAGGAGCTGCACTGGTAACCCAAAAACATGCATTTGGATCCACAAGCTTCTCTGTAGGAGCCAGATGGGCAACTTCCTCCCATAAAATATTACTGCCTCTGAAAACCCACTGGAGGGTCAGCTACGGGTTGGTTCTGACTTGAGGATATGCAACAACAAAGGGTGTACACTTCCCCTCTTCCCCTGAGAATTCCTTTGGAGAATTCACCTCAAATTGCATGATGCCCAGAGCCTGACATATACTCCCCTCCCTCTCTACCCACATCTACTCTGGGGAAGGACGGAGCTCCCTCCATCAAAGTGTCACGTAACTGAGAGTGGGTTTCTCAGTCTTACACCGTTGTGTCATCAAGATGCTCTCACACAACTCAGGCGGCATTCGGTACAAGCCACCTCAGATTTGCTCATATTTAGCCCCTGGCTCGTTCCTTTTGTTCACTTCCTCACAAATTATTTCATCTCACCATCTTTGGTGGTTCAATCTGTTTTCTGCACCTCCAATCTTTTTCTACTCCCTTTCTCCGAGTCCCCAGTCTTGTTCTCTATTTTTCTGTCTTCCTCAGGAGATCGTGAGTCTTGGACATCATTTTTATATGTCTTCTTCATATCTAGCCCCATATCCCAGACCACCACAAACCCATAACATAATACTTACCAGTAATTGACTTTAAAAATATGAGAAATTTTCTAAAAACAAAGAAGCTGAAATGTCCAGGGTATAGCACTCTGACAACAAGAGAAACAGATGATAAGACTGGAAATGAGAAAGAAGTTAACTGATGTATCTGACTCTAGTTTAAATCTACATGGGAACATGGGAACACCATATGGTTTAAAGTCAAGAAATCTGTGTGCCAAGGTTATATCCTTTCTCCATACATATTCAAAATGTATGCTGAGTAAATCAATAAAGTAGCTGAACTTTAGGAAAAAGTGTGTGAGATCAGGATTGGAGGAATACTCCTCAATAAACTGTGTTGACAAAACTTCTTTACAGAAAATAAAACGGACTTGAAATAATTGCTGCAGAAGATCAAAGATGAAAGTCTCAATATGGATTA
>NW_006400902.1:1086-12805 GCF_000299155.1 Elephantulus edwardii | reverse complement strand
TATAATAAAGTTAAATTAGCTCTCCGCTGTAGAAAGCGAAAGATCTAAAGTAAATAAACTACTGTGTGGATGGGCGGGAATGTGTGAAAGGAGGGGAGCGTGTTATCCTATCCGCAAGGGGGCTGGTTATCTACCATTCCACAAGAGGATTGGCCAGTCTGAACATTCTACAGGGAGATTGGCTAGTCTGATCATTGAATTGAGCAAGCCAGAGTGAGTGACAGAGAGACCATTTGATGCCACTGAAGAGACAACAATAAAATGTAGAATGCTTTTCTTGCTCCAGCTACACGCATGACAAAAACTCTTATGGCTGAACTAGCGACTTGATGTGAGATGAGACCTTGGCAAGTAGGGGGAGAGGTGGGCCAATAATGGCAGGACTGAGAATTTTGTTGAACAATTGATTGGAGGGGAGAGTCAATATTGGCAAAACTGAGAACTTTGTTGGACAATTGATAGGGGGAAGTCAATACTGGCAAGACAGTGGACTTGGGAACCACAGGCCTCAAGGATGGAGGCTAAAGTGCTAGTAGGCACATTTTGGGAACTAACTTGACTGTACTCTGTTATTAATCTGGATTATAACCTTTTGATTTCCCCAATATAGTTCTGTGTGGTCTGTGAGCTATAACATTGGCTTTTGGACCTACCAAAGCAAGAAGATTGATGTTGAGATGACTAGAAAGAGGTAAGAGTGTGAAGGATATGTTTGACATCATGAGAATTGGTTTGTGTTACTGATACTGTTAATGGGAACAGTTTGTGAAGCTGATAAAGGTCTGACATGGCTGTCCCCACATGGTCCTGCTCTTTTTACAGAGATACTTAGTAGACCTCTTTTCTTTCACTTTATTTTATTAATTTTTTAACTTCTTATGCCGTTCTTTCCTCTATAACTTTCTCAAAGTCCCAGGGGAGGCAGGTGAAGATGCTAACCTCTACTCCACCTTAACCAGGCCCTGCTGATTGACACATATACTCATATGCCCAAAGTCTCACATACTTTGTGAGAAGGGTGTTCCAGTCCTTGGAAAAAGACATTATTTTGGGAAAGGTAGTGGGTCAGGAAAGGAGAAGATGACTCTCAAAAAGGTGGATTGACACAGTGACTACAACCATGAACTTCTTGTCATCATCATTGTTGTTGTTGTTATGTACCATCCATTTGTCTGAGACTCATAGCTGCCCTATGTACAACAGCCCTAACCCCTGCTCTTATTGTCATTCAATCAATCCATCTCACTGAGGGTCTTCCTTTCCTGTGCTGTCCCTCCACCTTCCCAAGCATGATGTCCCTCTCTGAAGACTGATTCTGCCTTGCAACATGCCCAAAATATCAGATGAAGCTTCAGAATCCTTGCCTCCAAGGAGCAGCCTGGCTTTACCCTCTCCAGAACGAACTTGTTTGTTCTTCTAGCAGTCCATGGTATATTCAATATTCTTCTCCAACACCACAGCTCAAAAGTAACAATTCTCCTTCTGTCATCCCTAGTAATTATCCAGCTTTCTGATGCAAGTAATTACAAAGGCCATGGTCTGTATCAGGCACACATTAGTCTCTAAACTGATATCATTGCTCTTCAGTACGTTTGAGAGGTCTCTGATAGCTGACTTTCCCAGTGCAATTCATCTTTTAATTTCCTGGCTTCTGGTACCAAGAATGTTGATTGTAGAGCCAAGCAAACTGAAGCTGTTAACAAATCTCGATCTCTTCACCCTCTATCATGATGCTGCCAATTGTGATATAAATGGAGTATAAAAGGAGAAGAGACCCTAAGCTACAAGAAGTTAATCCTGAAGCAGAAGTGCAAGACTCCTAAACTGGTAGCAGCTTGAGGCATTCAGAATCACAGAAGCTCAGAAAGATTGTCATGCAAGTCATCACATCAAGGACTGAATAGGGGAGATAGGTGTTGAATGGAGTAGGTGGGAGAAGTGAATGCTGATGGAGCAGGGAAAAGGGTGAGTCAAAACACATGTGCCGAGGGCAGGGACAACACTGAATCTATTGGTTATTTCTAAAAATGGGAAATTTCTTTAATCTCCTCTTTTCCATAAAATGCTTGTCTGTCTGTTAATGTTCTAAATATGAGCTTTTAAATTAAGACAGAAGAAGGATTGGCCATCCACTTCTGCAATAGCAGGCCTTTGAAAACCCTATGTACAACAGAGCACACTTAGACTAGCAGATATGGCGACTGAGGCTGAGATCTCAGATATGGAAACACAAAGGAGGAACAGCTATAAGCAGACAGTAGTGATTGGAACATGGAATGTAAGAACAATGAATGTAGGAAAATTGGAAATTTTTAAGAAATGGAATGCATAAATATTGACATACTCAGTATTGGTGAAATGAAATGGACTGGTATGGGACATTTTGAGTCATAGGATCTCCTATGCTGGCAACAACAAGGTGAGAAAAATGGGTTGCTTTCATAGTTAAAAAAGTCATTTCTAGATCTGTCTTAAAATACAATGTTGTGAGTGACAGGATAATATCCATACGCATAGAAGGAAGTCCAGTGAATACCATCATTAGAATATATGCATAAACAATGAGCTTAAACATGACAATTACAGTGATGATGACACAGGATAGGGCAAGATCCCACTCTGTAGTCCATAAGGTCATCAAGAGTTATAGCCATCCCAACAGCAGTTAAAAACAACAAAAACAAGCTGACTGAGAGAACTCAGGGCCACAATGCTGAAGACAGATGTCACTTCTCTGTGCCACCCTCATTCCACAGCTTACGCAAATGCTATTTTCTATTGGAGATTATTAATGGGGGATTCATACCAAGAAAAAAGTATATTTGGTTGAAGAAAGGGCTGATGAGAGAGCTGTTGTTGTTAAATGCTGTCAAGTCATTTATGACTCATATAAACCCTTTGAACAATGGATCTGAGCCTTGCCCTATCCTGTACCATCCTCATCAGCTCTGACACACTTAGGCCAGTTGTTACAGTCACTGTAAAAATCCATTTCATTGAAATTCTCTTCCTTTCCTACTCTGACCTTCCACCTTTCCAAGCACAATATCCCTCTCCAAGGACTAGTCTCTTTTAAAAAAATGCCCAAAATATGTGAGGTTAAATTTCATCATCCTTGTCTCTGAATACCTTTGTTTCACTTTCTCCAGGGCAGACTTGTTTGCACTTTTGGCAGTCCATGGGATATTTAATACTTGTTTTCCACACTACAACTCAAAACCATTGATTCTATATCATCCATTGTCGTTGTACTGAAGTAGAAGTTTTGCCTTTGTTCCCTATAATTCCTTTCTACTGTTGTAACTCCAGACATTAGAAGAAGATGGTTAAGAGTTCAGATCCTAGAAACTGTGTATCTTTTCACTTATATCTTCTTATCTGTAGAAAGAGAGATTGTTATGTTGATTAGAAAATTATTTTAAAGTCTGATTATATAATAAGCTCTCAGTAAGTTTTCAATCATTTCATCTTGTTTGGATCCATAATCAATACCTTTGATAGCAGCAGTCAAGTATTCAAAAAAAAAAAGAGAGAGAGAGAGAGAAAAAAAGGTATGTTGCATTGGGAAAATCTGATGTAAAAAAAACATGTCTATGGTGTTAAGGTACAACGATGTCAGTTTAAGGACTAAAGTGCACCTAATTCAAGCCATGGTCTTTGTCAATTACTTGCTACACATCTGAGAGCTAGATAGTGAATAAGGATGACAGAAGAATTGTGCCTTTGACCTGTGGTGTTGTAGAAGAGTACTGACTATCCCATGAACTGCCAAAAAAACAAGTACATCTTGGAGAAAGTGCAGCCAGAGTGCTCCTTGGAGGCAGATGATAAAGTTTCATCTTTGGGTATTTTGCCAGAAGAGGTTGTTCCTTGGACATGCTTGGAAAGCTGGAGGGATGGCAAAAGAGAGAAAGACCTTAAGCCAGATGGATTGACCCAATGACTAGAGCAATGATCTTCAGTGTGTCAGAAATTATGAGGGTGACACTGGATAGGACAGGGTTCTTCAGATCTCCTGTTCATCAGGTTGCTGTGAGTTTTATTTTACTTGATAGCACCTATCAACAACAACAGCTCCTCATATAAAGACTTACAGGCTCAGAAACCAAATAAAAGACTTGGGATAGACTGAACAACATTGAAATTATGGCTTTTTATAAACATTATTTGAAGTCCCTGAGTGTTGTAGATGGTTAACATGATCAGCTGCTACTCTAAGAGTTGAAGGGTAGAGTCCAGTCACAGGTGCCTCAGAAGAAAGGTCTGGTGATAATTTTCCAAGACGCAATCACTGAAAACTGTGGAGCAAAGTTCTTTAATGCACAACGAGGGTCACTATGAAAACAGATCAACTTGACAGCACCTTGTGCGTTACTCATAAGAAGTGTTAAAGAGGAAGCTAGATTTAGAGCTAGAAAGAGAAAGGAAGGGAGAAAAAGAGGAGGAAACTGAAGAGATAAAAAGACAAATGTGTAAAATATTCAAATTTGAAGAATCTGTGTAAAAGGTATAAAAGGGTTCTTCACACTACAGTCGCTACTTTTCTCTAACTCCAAAATTATTTCAAAGTTTAAAAAGTTGAAAAGTTTAAATACCTAGAAAAAACCTTGTACATATTTAATCAATTTCAAAAAATAGACTTGTATAATTAATTAAATTAAATGAGAAAATTCTTAAAGGAATTTCTTGAAAGGAATGATAAAAATTCTAAATTGTACACATAAAAATTTACATAACAAAAGTAAAAACAAGAGACAAATGGCATAAATATTGATAAATATTACAAACAAAGCTTTAATATATGTAACATCAAGAACATTTTTTTATTAATTTTAATGAAAGTTTACAGCGACTTAGGGTTTTAAGGCACTCGTTGTACAAAAACATTTTTGTAACGTATTAAGATTAGGAAAGTCTGCTCTCAGAGACCTCTCCAAAGTACCAAAGAACAATGATGTCAGTCTGGAGACTAAGGTGCGCCTGATACAGGCCATGGTCTTTGCTACCATTTTCTATGCATCAGAAAGCTGGACAATGAGTGAGGATGATAGAAGGAGAATTGATGCCTTTGAGTTGTGGTGCTGGAGAAGAGTGTTGAATATACCATGGACTGCTAGGAGAACAAACTGGTTCTTCCTAGAGAGAGTGAGACTAGGCTGCTCCTTGGAGTCAAGGATTCTGAAGCTTCATCTGACATACTATGGGCATGTTGCAAAGAGGGACCAGTCCTTGGAGAGGGACATCATGCTTGGGAAGGTGGCAGGACCACATAGGAGAGGAAAACCTTCAATGAGATGGATTGATTCAATAACTGGAGTAATGGGGGTAGGTGTATCAGAGACAATAAGAATAGCTCAGGATAGAACAGGGTTTAGGGCTGTTGTACATAGGATTGTTATAAGTCACAGGTATCTCGATGGCACACAACAATAACATATATTCTGATAGGAAAATGGTTGAATAGTGCTTAAGAGGAAATTTCATTAAATATAAAAAGTACAAACATCCAGAAAAACTGAACTACAGTTAAGTTTTACCAATAGTAAAAATACAAACAAAAAACAATATTTATCAAATTAACAGGAGTTTTTAAAAGATAATTCTCAATACTAGTACAAATAGAGTAAAATAGAATCTCAAACATTTTTGGAATATCTTTTCTAAAAAGCAGTTTGACAAAATATACCAAATGCTCTTAAAATAGTCACATCCTTTGACTCAGAAATTCCACTTCTAAGATTCAGTCTCTGAACACTAGCAACACATTCCAGGTTGGCCAATCATTGACTCTGTGCTGAGTAACATCCTGACAAGCTTGCCAACCAACACCTTAACTTGTACCATTATGGGAGCTTCTCCCCCTTCTTCCCCACAGCCTCATTCCCATGGCCTCTAGCTGCTTTTCTGTACCTGCAACCCTCACAGTAAGAAATAAAAGTTTCTGTAGAGCCATCTGGGGTTTGAAATTCCTTTCATCTTTTCAGATCTCACCCCATTCAACACTGTTGGGCTAAAGGCCAAGAAAAAGAGGGAAGGAGAAGGTGTGGATGGGAGTTACAGGAAGAATTCCAGAAAAATAGCTTCATTCTAACTGCTCCCCCTATGTCTATGTTTCTGAGTTTCACCCCCTCTCTCAAGTTCTCCTATCCTAAGTAGGAACTTTTTCTATTTCATATTCTCATTTCTTTCTTTCTCCGTGGTATATAACTATAAAGGGAGCGAGGGTATCATGGGGACAGCCAACAGTCCCACCTCTATTAATTTCAAAAAGGGGAACTGTCCTCATTAATATCACCCACAGTATCAAATTAATATCTATAAATTCAAACACAGCCCTGTACTCTGCCTCATCTGCTTCTACTAGTCACTAGGTCTAAAATTCATTGCAAATTGACTCACAGATTTTATGTTAATCACAGTTGTGGGGTTTATTAGGGAAATAGGTTGTAAAGTGGAGGAAGCAAAGAATATCACACAGTGAAGGTCCAGACTTAGCAAACAACAGTCCAAAGTCAGACTAATATCAAGAAACAATTCCTAAAAAAAAAAAATTCCTCAATTATTTCAGACAGTTTCTCGATCAACAAGTGAAAATCAAGGTTCCATTAAGCAGCACAAATACAAGAAGTTCTGGATTCATCAATCATCAAGCAGGCTTTATTTCATAGCAGTCACAATTCGGGTCTTCCTTTAATTATCCAGCAAGCAAGACCTTTAACTCTGGCTCTATTTCCAGGGCTCCATCAGGCTACACCTCACCAGAGTCTCTCCACAGTCTCGCCAGCTATCTCTTTTACGTAAGCCTCAACAGCTGCTGCTGATGTAGAAGATGCCAATGAACACCAAAGCATGGGATTCCGTTGAGGCAGCTAGAGACCATGCCCCCAGAGCAGTGAAGACAATGGATTAAAAAGTCATACTCACCTAGGTTTTGCATGAACACAATTAACTAGGGATTTTCATTCTTTTCAGTGTTAGCCATAATTTGTCATGAACTACAGAAAATATACTTTGCATAGTCAATAAAGTACAGGTAAAGCTAAAAAAAAATATGTCCTTTCCTGAGGTCCTAATACCACAATAGTAAAGCTCTTTGATGAGACTGCCAAGTTTTATGTAGTACAAAGAGAGAAGTCCAATTTTAAAAGCTCTTTCCTTTCTCAATAAACTTTTGCTTTAAAAATTGTCTTGCCATTGACTTCAAGTTGCTGCATCAAACATCAAAAGGTTCTTTGTCTTACTGCCAAAAGAGTCTCCATTCTCCTCTTTGGGAATAATGGATTCAGTGGAATCTTGGGTTCATCACATGTAAGGATATGTGAAAAGAGGAGAATTAATATACTTGGGGGGGGGGAACGTCACTTTGGATTAATTGTTGTTTGGAAAATGATTGTAAGAAACATAACACACACAAAGAAAGAAAGATAACACCAGAAAATGAATTATAATAATAACACACTCAACTGAGTATGTTTACATTTCATATTTTCCTGAATTTTCAGAATATAATACAATAGACATCTATTGCTTTTCCTCAAGAGAGGAGAGGGAAAGAAATCATCTGGCCACTACTTGTTAATTTTTGCTGATTGTGGAAATTAAGACAAAAATTTTTATTCTTACTGTTACATCAGAATTAGGTAAATCTGAAAAAATAAGACAAATTTCATGTTATCCAATAGAAGGCAATGGTCAAATTAAGTAACCATGCCAGTCCTTACTCAATCAGAACCAAGTAACAAATAGCATTGGACCAAAGTGCCTCATAATCCTCACATATGTAGTAGAAGATGTCTCCAAAGCAGCTTGATTAATGTTTTAGGCTCATGAGTGAGATGAAAAACAACAAACCAGAAAAAGAACCTCCCACTACATTTTTAATTCTCTGCAATATCATTTCATCAACCCAAATTCAAATCAGGAAGCATTCTCAAACCAGGAAGTGGGCCAGTTATATTAATGTGATGTTAGAATCTTTGAAGATTACTTTTCTATCCATTGCCTTAACTAAACTGGGGCATGGTCTCCAGCTGCCTCAATTGTGGACACATTATTGGAGTTGATCAATATTTTCTACAACATCAACACCTTTGAAGCCAACATAAGGCAGCTAACTAGACTGTAGAGAGACTACTGTGATGAGGCATAGCCTGATGGAGCCCTGAATATGAAGCTAGAGTTAAAAGTTTTGCTTGCTAGGTGGAGACCTGACTTGTGATTGGTATGAGACAAAGCCTACTGGATGATTGAGGAAACTAGTCATCTATTTGTGTTTCTGGACTAAACCTGGACTTTGACTATGTGATATCCTTTGTCTCTCCCATCCCCCAACCAATTTCCTTAATAAACTCCACAGCTTTTGCAATGACTGTTAGACCCAGTGATTAGTAGAATTAAGTGCAGCAGAGTGGAGACCACGTCTGACCTCATAGCTATTTCTTGGTACAATGTTATTGTTGTGGATAGACTTTTCTTTGGGAGTTAATGGAAGTCAGACTCAGTTTTTAGAATTAACCAATGACAAAAGTGACACAGTATCTTCCCCTACTTCTTTATTTTAGGAGAATTATTCATATTTCTCTCGCTAGAAAGGATCTTTTTTAATAAAACTATCTTTATTTTTCCTGTGAACCTGCAATATGCCTCTTCGCTATTATCTGAGGTGACTTCCGACGGTGCGAAGCTTCCAGGGTTCCCCTCTGCCCAGGGGTACGTTCTCCGTGTCCCCAGCACCTCCTCCGAACAGAGCAGATTAGCCAAGAGGCTGGGCTCTAAGAGGAGAATTGTGGCATCAGGATTGGTGGAAGATCTATTAACAATCTGCGTTATGCAGATGACACAACCCTGCTTGCTGAAACTGAGGAGGACCTCATGCACTTGCTGCAGAGGGTCAAGGACTGCAGCCTTCAGTATAGACTGAGGCTCAATGTCAAGAAGACAAAAATTCTCACCATTGGACCAACTGGCAGCATCAGGATGGATGGCGAAGAGATTGAGATTGTTCACAGCTTCGGTTTGCTCAGCTCCACAGTCAACACTCTTGGCACCAGCAGTCAGGAAATCAAAAAACGTATTGTGATGGGAAAGTCTGCTGTTAGGGACCTCTCTAAAGTACTCAGGAGCAACGGTGTCTCTCTGGAGACTAAGGTGCGCCTGATACAGGCCATGGTCTTTGCAATCTCTTGTTATGCATCAGAGAGTTGGACAATGACTAGGGAGGACAGAAGGAGAGTTGATGCCTTTGAGCTGTGGTGCTGGAGAAGAGTACTGAATGTACCATGGACTGCCAGGAAAACAAACAGATTCATCTTGGAGAGGATTAAACCAAGCTACACTTTGGAGGCAAGGATTCTCGGGCTTCGTCTGACATACTTTGGACATGTTGCCAGGAGGGACGGGTCCCTGGAGAGGGACATCACGCTTGGGAGGGTGGAGGAACAGCGCAGGAGGGGAAGACCCTCAATGAGATGGATTGATTCGGTGACTGGGCTAATAGGGATGGGTGTGTCAGAGGCAGTGTGGTTGGCGCAGGATAGAGCAGGGTTTAGGGCTGTTGTGCATAGGGTCGCTATGAGTTGCAAACGACTCGACGGCACATAACAACAACAACAACATCTTTATTTTTATGTTCACTCCTTTTTCCTCACCTTTCCTCTCAACCATATTCTCTAACAACAATTCTACCTGTGCCCTAATTATTTGTAGCAGCACAAACAATTTAAGGACTGTACCAGGCTGAAACCAGGAAATTCATCCATGGCTGATCTTCCTGTTGTCTCTCACCAGTTTAAGTATTTGTCTAGGGAAGGCAGATTGAAAGAGCATTGACCATAGTAACATGACTTGTTCTAATCTTCATTAATAATCTGCATCAAGGTTTTCTCTGGAATTGTTAATAATTACAAACTTTTAAGTTACCTCTCATCCTCCTGGAGAGGGTGAAACCAGGCTGCACTTTGAAGACAAGGATTCTGAAGCCCCATCTTTGAGCCTTTTTCAAGAAGGGACCACTCCTTGGAGAGGGACTTTATGCTTGGGAGGGTGGAGGGACAGCACAAGAGTGAAAGACCCTGAATGAGATGGATTGGCTCAGTTGACTGGGGCAATGGGAGTAGGTATGTTAGAGACAATAAGATTGGCACAGGATAGAGTAAGGTTTAGGACTGTTGTACAAATGGGTCACTATGTGTCGCAGGTGACTTGACAGCACATAACAACAACCCAAGCTACATCTTTTACTGGAATACATTTTTTAATGAAAGAGGAAAAGATGATAGTCCACATCCTTTGGAAATTGTCCCTCTTGAAGTCCAAAGCATAATTTAGATCAAACCAGTAATCAGGAACAACAGTGTCATAATCAATGTTAGTACCCAGTATTGTCGCCTTATTGTTAAGTGACATCAAGTTGGCTCCTACTCTTAGTGGCTAACAGAATGAAGCACAGCCCAATATTGTGCCATTCTTACAATCCCTGCAGGATTCAGTGCGTCAATCCATCTCATGGAGGCTCTTCCTCTTTTGACCATCTACTATTTTCCAAGCATGATGTCTTTCTTCAGGGATGATCCCTTCTAATAATATTCCCAAAGGCTGTGAAACAAAACCTCATCATCTTGGCTTCTAAAGAGTTATTCTGGCCTCCTTTTTTTCAGCACAGGTTTGCTTCTTTTGGCCATGATATTCAACATATTCAATATTTTTCACTAGTACTAGAATTCAGATTTTTCTTTGTTCTTCCTTTTCATTGTCCAACTTTTCATGTATGTGAAAATAGCATGGATTTGATCAGACATACTTTTGTCTTTAAAGTGCTAACCTTAACTCTTTATCCCTTTAAAGAGATACTTGGTAGCGGATTTGTCAAATGAAATATATTTTTTTTTCTTTCTTAACTGCGGATTCCATGGAAGTCAATTATGAATCCACGTAAATTAAATCCTTGACAACTTCAATCTTTTCTCTTTTTATCATAATGTTGCTTAATGTGAGGATTTGTTTCCTTTGTGTTATGATGTAATCCATACTGAAAGCTTTCATCAGAAAATTGAATGTTATACAAGTGTTCAGGTCTTTCATTCATAAGGTCGCTGTGAGTCATCTACAACTCAACAGCACTTAACAACAACAATCCATACTTTACTTATTTTTTGCTTTACAATCCATAATTTACTGTTACCACATAGTCATTATATAGTCAATAAACAAAAAAATAAATTAAGACTGAGACCAAGACTTGCCCTTATGAACAAATTAATCATGTAAAGTAGAATATGATTTCTTACATTTAAATTCCCAGTAAGTGATTTAATCATGAAGCTTCAAAACTATCCAGAAAAAGTTGTAACAAGCTAGCAAAGACTATGAGCTGAAGCATTTTGCTGGACACACAAAATGTTTTCCGTTTAGACAATAAAAGGGGAAGAATACTCTTCTCCTTATGACTTCATCTTTCCTTTTTCTGTTAAATACTGGTCTGTCTGATACTTCTCTAAATTTGAACATTCAGATTAAGACAGACTAGAAAGAAGCATTGGCCATCCACTTCTGAAATAGCAGGCCTCCGAAAACCCTATGCACAACAGAACACATGTAGATAACAGAAAGGGCAACTGAGGCTAAGCTTTCAGGTATGGAAATACAAAGGAAGAGGAACAGTTGTAAGCAGACACTAATGATTGGGACCTGGAATGTGAGAACCATGAATGTAGGAAAATTA
>NW_006400902.1:0-406 GCF_000299155.1 Elephantulus edwardii | reverse complement strand
ATCTCAGGAACAGGTTTGAGGCCGTGAACACTAATGAGCGAAGACCAGATGAGTTGTGGGAGAATATCAAGGGTATCTTCCAAGAAAAGTGCAAACGGTCATTACAAAGACAGAAGAGGAAGAGAAGACCAAAATGGATGTGAGAAGAGACTCTGAAAATTGCACTGGAGCGCAGAGAAGACAAAGCAGAGGGAAGAATTCAAGATACTAAAGAGTTGAATAGAAGATTTCAAAAGGCAACACGGGACGACAAAGTAAAATATTACAATGAAATGTGTAAGGAGTCAGAAAATCAAAAGGACCGAACTCGCTCAGCATTTCTTAAGCTCAAGGAACTGAAGAACAAATTCAAACCTAGAGCTGTTATATATTAAATGATCCAGGAAGTATTAAAAGAAGATGGAAA
>NW_006400901.1:8136-12748 GCF_000299155.1 Elephantulus edwardii | reverse complement strand
GAAAGAGTACAACCAGCATGCTTTTCCTAGGCAAGCATGACAAAGTTTCATCTCACATACTTTGGGCATGTGGCTAGGAGAGGTTATTCTTTAGAAAGGACATTATTCTTGGAAAGGAGATGGATTGACATAGTGACTGAACAAGGGATTCAAGTGGAGCACAGGATAGCACAGGTTTCAGAGATGATGCTGATATGGTTGCTATGAGTTGTACTTCATTCACTCCACAGCACCTAACAGCAACAACAACAATAATTTTGCAACTTTCTATTGGTCTGCCATATGTGACAACCATAGAGTCAAACCAAAAACCTACAGCCAATGTTGAGAGCACTTCAGTACTTTCTTTTCCATACTTGTGTAACAGGTGTGCTCTGGTCCACCATTAGAGAAGAAAAGAAAATGACTTACAGAAATCTTTACCACTTCTTAATTTGATTATACTCAAGAATTCTCATAACCTCATCCAAACAACTTATTAAAAAAATAAGATTTCAACTTATTTTGAAATAAACAATAAAATCTTTTTCCCCTATAGCATTAAGTAATCATAAGTGTAAAATCTCTTCTAATATACCTGGCAGAGAGTTGTTGTTGTTGTTGCTGTTATGTACCAATGAGTCAAGTACAACTCATAGAGGCCCTATGAACAATAGATCTGAACCCTGCCCTACCCTGCCCCATCCTTATTATCCCCAACACACTTGAGTCCATTACAGCAGTCACTATATAATTCCATATTGTTGTAGGGCTTTCTCTCTTTTGCTGAGCCTCCACCTTTCCAAGAATGGTGTCTCTCTCCAATAAATAGCCCCATTTAACAACATGTCCAAAGTATGTGAGATGAAGCTTCACCATCCTTGCCTCCAAGAAGCACTCTGGCTACACTTTCTCCAAGACATAACTACTTGTTCTTTTAGCAATCCATGGGATATTCCGTATTCTTATCCAACACAAGGACTCAAAGGCATAAATTCTTCTGCTATCCTCATTAATTGTCCACCTCTCAAATTGGATAGCATGAAATTGAAAAGATGGTGGCTTGAATCAGCTGCACCTTAGTCTTTAAAATGACATTGCTCTGTAAGACTTTGGGGCGGTCCCTGACAATAAACTTTTCCAGTGCTACACATCTTATCTCCTTACTACTGTTACCAAAAGTATTGATTATGGATCCAAGTAAGATGAAATAATTGACAATTTCAATCTTTTCTCCCTCTATGATGATGCTGCAGAGAGTAGCCATGCAATAATGGTAGCTACTCCTAATAGTTTGCAAGAAGTTTGTGTGCATAACTAAGTTTGTGGTGATTTGTTACAGTAGCAATAGAAAACTAAACGTCAAAGTATGAGAGGTATCATTTAGGACTTTTAGCTTACACTAGACTTACTAAGGGAGCTCTGGTGGACTAGTCATTAGTGAGTTGCACTGCCATCCCAGAGGAGGGAAGAATAATCTACTTACTACCTGCTTTAAAAAAGAAAAGTGAGCAGTCTCCTATGTGATTTACAGGCTCCAAAAACCCACTGGAGGTCAGCTATGAGTCATTTCTGACTTGACAGCAATGAGTTGAGTTGAATTAAGACTTGATACACAAAACCAAACTAGACTCATTGTTTTCAAGTCCTTTCCAACTCAGTGACCTTGCAGGACAGAGTTGAACTGACCCCATAGAGTTTCCCAGGTTGTGATTTTCTTATGGAAGCTCACTGCCTCACCTTTCTCCCAATGATTCAAACCATGATTGTTGTTGTTGTTGTGTCCCATAGAGTCGGAACTGACCCAGAGCTGACCTTCTGGTGGGTTTTCAGGGGCAGTTAATCACATAAGAGAAGATTGCTCATCTCATCCTTCCCCCCACAGAGCAGCTGGTGGCCTTGAACTGCATGCCTTCGGGATTGCAGTGACGCTTCTTGCCACTAGGCCACCAGAGCTCCCCACCATGATTAGTAACCAAGTTCTTTAGCCACTGAGCCACTAGTACTCCTTTCAATACATAAAGAGTTGCCTGAAATAGTTAACTTTGAATTAGCAATTTAAAAAAAAACAATCATTCTGTAGCAATTACTTGTTCAACAAAGACAATAGGGATACAACAGGACATCAAAGAACCTTGACAGGATAAAATCCAACATCTTTTTATAAGCTGATTAGATAAGTTTCCATACAATGTGATTTTCCTTGAATTCCTTTGCTGACTAAATATAATCCATCACTTCACCTTTATTGAAGTAAATGTGAATTGAAAAGTTAACAATAATAATGTGGGGAAAATATGTGAATTGAAAAGTATAATAATGTGTGTTGGGAGGGAATGTGAGTTAGCAATGAATAATAATGAAAGCAGGTGGGTGGTGATTTGAAGCCTGGGCTTCCTTTACCCTGAGCAGCTATTACCTATGACCAATTCTAATCAGTGCCTCAGCGTACTGACATTCAGGCCAGAGCTACTTCAGCAGTCCAGCAATTGGGATTCCAAGTCTGAAGTGGACCTGGCCCTGAGATCTGCTCAATGAGGCACTGATTAGAAGTGACCATAGGTAGTGGTCGCTACAGCTTGACTACAGGAAAGGCCTTGACAGCTGCATAACCCTGTCCTTCTCCATAGACATTCCTCCTCCCATTCCCTCTTGTCTGCCGCCTGAACAAAACATTGCATCAGCACCAGCCAAGGAAGTCATAACAGGACAATAGACATACAATCCAATAACCTTGTTAAAGCGAATTGAAGCTCCTAACAAGTAGGAGAGGTTACTCAAGTGGAATAAAACGTCTGTAGTATTTGGGTTAGTTAAAATGGCTTTTCAGATTTCAATTCTCCTCACAGCTTTGGGAGTGGGGGAGGGAACAAGATTTTTTTCTTGTCCCTTTATTTAAGATAAAAACCAAACACAAGGACACTAAACACAACAACATGTACAAGGCTAAAGTTAACTTTTAAAATAATACAAATGAAGACGAATCAACAAAGTTCAGAATTAGCTTCTAATGAGAGATAGAAGAACACGACATGTTTCGTGTTCCCAGATCTCTGGAAAAATGTAGTAAGTTTTAAGCTTTCACTGTCCAGAAAAGGTTAGCAATGTGAATTAATTTGTATAAATGATAACCAGTAATAAACTCATTTCAAATAGCAGGTCAAGGATGATCAAGGTCTTTCTATTTTCTGTTTTATTTACTTCACATGACAGGATACTATTTCAACACACAGAGATTTTGCCAAGTTTCATTTGAGCCTTTTATTGCCTCCCTCATCATCACCTCATGCTTCTGGAATATTTCAAGCTTTTTTTTTTTAAAAAAAAAGAAAGCAAACCTGTTTTCACTCTCACCCTAATCTGCCTGTTTCTGCAAAATGAGACATTAGTTGATACTCCAGAAGTCCCTAAACCACAGTGTCTTACATGAAATTTTACTCACCTTCCTCCAACCCTCAAGTCCTAAAAATTTCCAGTTTTCATGATACTAAAGGGAATTGCACTGACCTTGAAGTCTGGGCACTTGGCACAGCTCAGGCCCTATGACCTGGTTTATAATCCCTATGCTTCAGTTCCTTCATCTGCATGTAATGCCAAAATAATAAATCAGTTCCACAAGTATATATTTGGATGCATCTGAAAATATTTTGGCTTTTGTGTAATTTAAAAAAAATAATAATTTTATTTTATACTGGTTTCTACTCACAAAGTTTTTATACATTGATTTTCATACCAGATCTTTCACATTTCCTATACCTACCCATCCCTCCACCCATCAAATTGCATGATGCTATGATTACACCCTCGTTCATCCTCATCCCTATGCTCCCACCTTCCCTGCTTACATCTTAATCTATGTTTTACTGATTATCTGTCTATTTCTACAATAATGGTTTTGTACAGTATTTGTCCTTGTGGGACTGAGTTAGTTCACTCAGCATAATGCTCTCCAGTCCCTCCCAAGTTAGGTAGTAATTTACAAAATCATTACTCTTGTGTGCTGCATAGTATTCTATCATGTGAATGTACCATAATTTCTCAATCCATTAGATTGTGGTTGGACATTTGGGCTGTTTCCATGTTCCTGCGATGGTGAATAATGCTACTGTGAACATTGGTGTACAAATCTCTATTTAAAGTTGGAAATGTGAAATTTTATGGTTATACATGGCTCCTTAATTTTATAGCATTTCTGTGTAGGTTAGCCCTGGTGGTGCAGTGGCTAAGCACTTGCTTGTGGATGGAAAGGTCTGTGACTTCAACCCATCCAGCTACTTACTCTATGTGAGAAATATGAGACACTCTGCTCCTGTAAAGATTATAGCCTTGGAAATCCTATGGAGTAATTTTGTTCTAACCTTCAGGGCTGCTATGAATTAATTGGAACTCCCTCCAAGGCAATGGATATGGAAGAGGGTGGGTGTGTATGTGCAAGCATTTGCAGATCTCTAGTTTCTCTTAGTCAATGAAACACAGATAGACATTCCTCTGGTATTCTGTGCTTTCAGCTAAGATCCATCTAACATGAGCTATAATATCCCTAGTTCCGAACCCTTCTAAACCCAGCCTGGACTTCTGGCAGTTCTCTGCTGATGTGCTGTTCCAGTCATTTTTGGATAATCTTCAGTAGAAT
>NW_006400901.1:5675-7176 GCF_000299155.1 Elephantulus edwardii | reverse complement strand
GTGTCAGAGACAGTGCGATTGGCACAGGACAGAGCAGAGTTTAGGGCTATTGTACATAGGGTCTCTATGAGTCGCAAGCGACTCGATGTCAAATAACAACAACAACAATTTTCTCTTAAAAATTAATGAACCTGGGGAGCTCTGGTGATCTAGTGGCAAGGAACTGCAACTACAATCCCAGAGACGCACAGTTTGAACCCACCAGATGCTCTGCTGGGGAAGGAGGGACAATCTCCTCCTGTACCAGTCAGATCTGATTTGACGGTACACACACACACACAAACACACACACACACACAAAATACATTTCTTTAAAAAAAATTAATGAACCTTAGCTAATGTGCTTAGAATGTTTTATTCAGCATATTTTACTGTGCTACTCAATGGAAGTAAAAATCAATGGGGAATGTGCCTGTGTGTGGACCACTATCTAGGAGGGAAAAAAAGCCATTCTTTTGTAATAGTTGGAAAATTATAGTGATAAATGCAAATAATCTCATTTCCTTACTGATTTTTGTTCATGAGTGATAATAAACAAGTACTTCTCTAGTTAGTTCTGACTTCTTCTAAAATATAAACAATATTTTTAAAAGTCTGTATGTCTTTCTCGGTCTTGTAAATGTCTTGAGACTGAAAGAACTGTCTTAGAATTGAAATTTAGAGAAGAGAACAATCTTCCTTTTTTTACATATGTTACACATTTGTACGGGGGCTCTGGTGGCCTAGTTGTAAGGAGTTTCACTGCCAGCCCAAAGGAACACAGTTCTACCCCACCAGATGGACTTCGAGGAGAAAGGTGAGCAACTGTTTCTGAAAACCTGCTGGAGGTGGAGGCTCAATTATGAGTTGGTTTTGACTCAGTGGCATGTAACAACATATTTGTAGTCCCTGGCCACCAAAACAACAGTAAGGAAAGAGAAGGAAAAATCAGAATGAAAAGAAATGTATTTTCTGATATTTAATAATCACTCAAATAAATACAAAGATATATTACAGAAATTATTTAAACCTTTTTTCTAAAATGCTTGTCATGGATATGTTAGATATGGATTTTTTCCCCCAACTTTAAATGTTTTACAATTTGAAAGAAAAAAAATCCACTTACCCAGTCTCAGAAATTATCTAACCTAGACACCTATGAATATATTATGTCAAAGGATTCAATGCATCACATATTTCCACTACTCAATCATGCACTTAATCATCACTGTCAAGTCAGAGCGGATTCAACAGGGACTTTTTGGAGGCTGTAAATTATGTGGGAGGAGATTGCCTTTCTTTCTATCTCATAGATGCTGGTGGATTCGAACTGCCCGAGAGTGATTCCTTTGGGTTAGCAGTACAATTCTCTCCAGACTATGCCACTGAACTCTGTGTTGATCACTTCTATCTTTTAATACCTGAGATTTCTAGCACTTTTTCACCTTTTTACTTGGTCATTGTAAGATCGTTATATAATAATTTATATTTGTGATTGCTAGGGCATTCATTAACAACTTTT
>NW_006400901.1:0-4945 GCF_000299155.1 Elephantulus edwardii | reverse complement strand
TTGTTTCCAACTCCTTGCTATTGTGAACAGAGCTGCAATAAACATGGGTGTGCATATATCTGCTTGGATATCAGTTATGGTCTCTTTGGGATATATTCCCAGTAGTGGAATTGCTGGGTCAAATGCTATCTCTATTTGCAACTTTTTGAGAAAGCACCATACCACCTTCCACAGTCGTCGGGGTAGGCTAAGGAAATGGGAACGACCCAGTGTCAAAAACAATGTATACGAACTTTACAAGTAAACCAGTATAAAATAAAATGTATCATATTGTCTGAAGCTAAATACTATAAAAATTCAATAGGTAAATATATTCCACCAAGAGGCTACCATATCTATAATCCATCTATCCAAAGGCTAATTTTGAATAGTTCTAATGAGCTATATATTCAAATAAGACAATGCTTTAGTATAAAAATATTGGCTCTACTCAATGCTATGACATATGAAACTTGTGAAATTCAAGCATACTTTGGAATATCAATTTCTTTTCAAATAAGAGTTCTTACTGACTTGTAAGGAAGTTAGACCTGACATGTAAAAAAAAAAAAGGTGTTTGAAGTGTAAACAGAAGATAATTGGCTTGTTAATTGTTAGTCCCTTAGATACATGGCTCCCTCCTGTGAACAGCTGGTGGATTCGAACCACTACAGAAGTTCAGCCTTTGGGTTAGCAACACCACACCAGAGCTCCTTTTCACACCACTGGAATATTATAATTCCAAACTAAAATGCCTTTTTCAAACACTCTATTTGCAGCTATTTTTCTTTGTTCATTGTTCCTTGATATGCTCGAGCACTAAATTTACAAACACCAAGTTGTGGGAGTGGGTGATGGGTGTGTGTGTGTGTGCTCACACATATACATGTTCCTAGACACACTTATACCCTATAGCCTATAATTTTTTAAAGCCAAGATATTTTTGGTATAAATTAAAGTAATAACAAAAATGACGCTGTATCTCAATTGAATTTCAAATGCAATCTTCATTCAGTTAAAAAATAATGAACGATGCTTATTTAGAATCTGAATAATGACCTTGTATATAAGGTTGTTTTGGAAAAGGTATTGAAATTCTGTTAGGTTCTTATTTAACTTCCAAATAGCTTTACTTATAATTAAACAAACTGATGTTAACAGCCTCTTGTGATTGAACCAATGGCTCTGGCATAAAAAAAAACAACAATTAACAAAAGAATCAGACTTCTACCTTGGAAGCAGGGACTGTCTCAGAGCTTTTTCATTATGACATTATCTCCAGCAAAATGACACACCTTGCATAATGCCTTGCTATGTTCAATATCTTGGGCTCTTATTAAGAAGATGAAGAAGATGGACATGACAGTTTCCAAGGATCCTTGAATATTCTGTGAAAGCCAGAGTGAGAAATTTGATTAAGAAACAAGATCAGTGAAACAAAAGCTTAGCAGTTACCTAATCCAATTTATTAGTAAAAGTTTCTTTCACCATTGAAGCTTTTAATTTTTTTGCTTGTTACTCAGGATAAAAGAATGCATAAAATACATTATGATCCAGAACTATATCCAAAGTGGATCGTAACTGAAAATGTAGCTGTTGTTGTTGTCGTCGTTATGTGCCATTGAGTCGCCTGCAAAACTAATAGCAACCCTATGTCCAACAGCTCTGAAGCCTGCCCTGTCCTGAGCCAGTCTCTCTAACTCTGATACACCTACCTTCATTGCCCTAGTTACTGTATCAATCCATCTCATCTGGGGTCTTCCTCTCCTGCGCTGTCCCTCCACCCTTCCAAGTATGATGGCATTCTCCGAAGACCAATCCTTCCTACCACGTGCCCAAAGTATGTGAGATGGAGTCAACAAGACCTTGGGAGGGGCTTTGTATTTAAAAGTTGGTTGTTATTATATTTTGTAGGAACATTCTTCTAAGTGGTATAGCACTCTTCTGTCAATATGCTGTATTGAGGTAACCTGGGGTTTGCTGTGATGCTGAACCTTGTGCCATAGGGGTGTCAAATGTCATAACAGTTACCCATGGTGGACAGTGTTTAGTCAAGCTCCCAGTTTAAGATAGGTTTGGAAGCAGGAGTGGCATCCACTTCCTAAACAACATGCCTCTGGAAACTCTATGAACTTTGATAAATGACGATAAATATAGAAAAGCTTCAGGCCTTTTGTTCATAGGGTCACTATGAGTCATGCTCAACTCGATGGTTGTTTATTAGCAACAAGGAGAAACTTGGTTTCATCCTCTCAAAGACAGACCTATTTGTTTTCTTGGCAGTCCATGGTGTATTCAGGACTCTTCTCCAGCACCACAACTCAAAGACTTCAATTCTTCTTTTGTCATTGTCCAACTCTCTGATGCATAGCAAGTAGTTGCAAAGACTATGGGCTGGATTAGGCACACCTTAAGTCTCTAGACTGACATCATTGTTTCTCAGTACTCTGGAGAGGTCCCTAAAAGCAGTTTTACCTCCTGCCATTTGTCTTTTGATCTCCTCACTACTGGTGTCAAGAGTGTTGATTGTGGAGCCAAACAAACTGTAACTATTAACAGCCTCAATCTCTTCTCCATCAATCATGGTGCTGCCGATTGGCCCAGTGGTGAGAATCTTTGTCTTCTTGATGTTGAGCTTCAATCCATATTTAAGACTATAGTCCTTGGCCTTTTACAGCAAGCACTTCGGGTCCTCCTCAGTTTCAGCAAACAAGGTTGTGTCAGCTGCATCACGTAAGTTCTTGATGAGTCTTCTTCCAATCCTGATGCCACATTCCTCCTCATTAAAGCCCATCCTCCCGGATGATCTGTTCTGCATATAGATTTAAAAGGTTTGGAGACAGAACACATCTCTGACACACTCCCTTCCTGATTTAGAACCATGTAGTGTTTCCTTAATCTACTCTGTGAACTGCTTCTTGGTCAAGTATAAATTTCACATAAGCACATCAAGTGTTCTGAGATTCCTCAGGGTTAGCCGCAATTTGTTGTGATCCATACAGTCAAATGCCTTTGCATTATTAATGAAACACAGATACATATCCCTCTGATACTCTTTGCTTCCCATCAAGATCCATCTGACATTGGTGATAATGTCTCTAATGCCATGACCTCTTCTAAACCCACCTTGTATTTCTGGTAGTTCTCTGTCAATGCACTGTTCCAGTCATTTCTGGATAATCTTCAGCATGAAAATAGTGCTTGCTCTTACAATGCAAAGAAGACATTGGTGGTTTAATGGTAGGATTCACACCTGCCATTTGATAGAGAGATGTAAGTTTGATTCCTCAAGTATATCCTGTCAGTCAATGGAGGCATGCATGTTGCTATGATGTTAAATAGGTTTTAACAGTTTCCAGACTAAGACTGACTAGGAAGAAAGGCCAGGCAATCTGAAACTCAGCCAGGGGAAACTCTATGGAATACACTGGATCAGATCAAGAACCTGACCATGGAGATGGTGCAGGACCAGGCAGCTTTAGTTTGCCTGTGCAGTCACATCAACAGCACCTATGATTTAATTAGAAGTGCAGCATGTCAGATGGATATAACCCAAGTGCCCATCAATAAACAAATAGATAGAAAAACTATGATTTCTTCAACAATGGAATATTATGCAGCACTGAAAAATAATGAACTTGTAAAATATTACACAATGTGTGTGACCCTGGAGGACAATATTCTGAGTGAAATGTCTCAGTCTTAAAAAAACAAAAGCTGCATAACACCGTTATGAAGTAGGACTGATATGGAGGAGAATAGGAAGAGTTGGTTGATAATGAACACTGTATTAGAACAGATGAGGTAGAGAACTGTTTAAAAGGAATATATGATTAGGCATTATACATAAAACAATGGTTTAAAAATAAGAGGTACATTGTAAAGAGGACTAGGGGAGAGAGAAGGAGGAGAGGAAGGAAATTGTGCAATGAATGAATATTAAACAAAAAAGTGAACTGAGAAAGAGGGAAAGGAGGGGGAGGGAGGAAAATGTGCAACAATGAATGAATGAAAATCAAACTTTTCTGTATACTTTCATTAAAATCACAGTTCAATGCTATGCTGCACTGAAAAACAGGGAACTCATGTAATATTATTCAAAATGGGTGACCCTGGAGGACATCATGTTGAGTGAAATATCTCAGTCACAAAAGGACAAATACTGCATAGGGTCATTGTTGTAAAACGGGACTGACATCAGGGTAGGGGGGAGAATGAGAAAGATGGGATAAATAATGTATACTGCATTGAAACAGAGGAGGGGGAGAACTGTTTAAAAGGGATATATGATTAGGTATTATTGTCATAACAGGAGTCCAGAACTAACGCTGCATAGTGGAGTTGACTTGGGGGGAGGGATTGTATAACAATGACAGAATTTTTCTTTTACTTTTCCAAGAGAAGAGCGAACTGAGGGGGAAGGGGGGGCAGGGAGAAAAGTGCAACAATGAATGAATGAATGGAAATCCAAAGTCTCTGTAAACTTTCATTAAAATGAATGATGATGATGATGATGATGATAATAATAATAATAAATAATGGAGGGAGTACAGGCGTCCAACTAGCTAAAGCTGGGCAGCTTGGAGGCCAGTCTCAGACCTCGCAGACCCCGCCCATCTTCCCAGGTAATCGAAGACGCAAAAACCCCGTGACATTCGTTCCAGCCTGAGGGTCAAGAAAAGCCTATCTACACACCAGTTCTATAGGATGCATCACCTTTGCTCGGGAAACATTACGACTAAACTTCAGAGACATTAATCCCAACATAAGAAACTACCATCAGCTGATGTGTTTGGAATCACAGAAGCCATGGAAGCTTCATATATAAGTTATTAGATGGAGGGCTGGTCAAAGGGAGATAGATGTGAAGAGAGGGGGTAGAAGTGGATAGGTATCCTGGTGGATGGTGGAGCAAGGAAATAAGTGGGTAAAGATGCGTGTGAGAAAGGCAGGGACAACACTGACA
>NW_006400900.1:12246-12766 GCF_000299155.1 Elephantulus edwardii | reverse complement strand
ATACGTCAATTGGTATACCATCTATTCCGGGGGCCTTATTTTTTGCTATTTCCTTCAAAGCAGCTTGAACTTCTTCCTTCATCACCATAGGCTCTGTGGCTCAAATGCTATTTCATTAAATTCTTCTGTATCTGCCAGTTCCTTTCGGTACAATGACTCAGTATATTCCTTCCATATTCTTTTGATACCCCCTGGATCATTTAACATTTGCTCTTCAGTTCCTTGAGCTTAAGAAATGCTGAACGAGTTCCTCCCTTTTGATTTTCTGACTCTAGCTCCTCTCACATTTCATTGTAATATTTTGCTTTGTCATTCCATGCTGCCTTTTGGAATCTTCTAGCTTTTTAGTGTCTTGGATTCTTCCTTGTGCTCTGGCTTCTCTACGTTCCAGTGCAATCTTCAGAGTTTCTTCTGACATCCATGACAAAACAAAATATTACAATGAAATGTGCGAGGAGCTAGAGTCAGAAAATCAAAAGGGAGGAACTCGTTCAGCAAGGAACTGAAGAACAAATTCAAA
>NW_006400900.1:5404-11017 GCF_000299155.1 Elephantulus edwardii | reverse complement strand
GGAGACTAAGGTGCGCCTGATACAGGCCATGGTCTTTGCAATCACTTGTTATGCATCAGAGAGTTGGACAATGACTAGGGAGGACAGAAGGAGAAGCCTTTGAGCTGTGGTGCTGGAGATGAGTACTGAATATACCATGGACTGCCACGAAAACAGATTCATCCTGGAGAGGATTAAACCAAGCTACTCCTTGGAGACAAGGATTCTGGGGCTTCGTCTGACATACTTTGGGTATGTTGCAAGGAGGCACAGGTCCTTAGAGAGGGACATCATGCTTGGGAGGGTGGAGGGACAGCACAAGAGGAGAAGACCCTCTATGAGATGGATTGATTTAGTGACTGGGGTAATAGGGATGGGTGTGTCAGAGGCAGTGTGATTGGCACGGGATAGAGCAGGGTTTAGGGTTGTTGTACATAGGGTCGCTATGAGTCGCAAACGACTCGACGGCACATAACAGCAACAACATGCTTCATGTCACTTCTAGATCATTTTCAACCTTCAGACAAAATGCTCCCTCCTTTAAGCTTGATATAATTCTGATGTAATTCTTCACTTCTGCTCTATTTGCTCTCTCTTTCAATGAACACTATGGTCACTAGAACGCATTCCCACCTTCTACCAATATCCTGTCATCACCTTGATGATGTGATCATCCCTACAGATAACCCACCAAGCAACTCCAGTAAGTTTCCTCAAAACCCCAGTGATCACCTCTTCCACACTACATGGACCACCAAGAGAACAAACAAATCTATCTGAAGTTCCATCTCACATACTTTGGGCATGTTGTTGGAGGACCAGTCTTTGAAGAAGGACATCATGCTTGGAAGGGTGGAGAGGAACACCCTGAATGAGATGGACTGACACAGTAATTGGGATAATATGGTTATGTGTGTTGTAGTCAATGAGATTGGCTCAGGATATGGCAGGGTTCATAACTATTGTACAGAGGGTCCTTCTGAGTTGCAGGCGACTCAACGGCACTTAACAACTCTGTGCCAGCTCCACAACAACCAGAGTCATAACACATTGGAAATACTAATTCTAATCTCCTATTCTCTGACCACATCCTGTCTACTCTCCTGTATTCTTTCTCTTAAAATTCTCTTACCTCCACTTCTTTGGTCTGCTTTCTAATAATTCATGTTTACTTCATCCTGTAGAGACTATCTGAAATCCAGACTTCTTAAGTCACTTTTATGCTCCCTTCACAGTAGAAATGTGAGGTGCCCAGATATCAGGACAAAAGCAGTAATCAAGCTACTACTTACCATAAAACTGCTGTATGTTTCAAATTAAAATAACTGAGACAGACCCAAAAGGTTGAAAACGAAAGTGTTAAAACATACTGCGCAGAATTTAAAACTCACCAGCTGAGGAGGACCTCAAATGTTTGCTACAGAAGGTCAAGGGGTGCAGTCTTCAATATGAACTGAAGCTCTGCATCGAGACTGAGATTGTTAACAATTTCAGCTTGCTTGGGTCCACAATCAACATGCAGGAAATCAAAAGATTAATTGTACTAGGTACGTCTCCTGTCAGGGACCTTTCCAGAGTGCTAGAGCAATGATGTCAGTCTCAAGACTAAGTTATGCCTGATCCAATTACTTGTTTTGCATCAGAGCGCCAGACAATGACTAAGGATGACAAGAAATCGATGTCTTTCAGTTATGGTGCTGGAGAAGAGTACTGAACATACCATGGACCAACAAGAGAACAAACAGATCTGTCCTAGAGAAGGTGAATGAGGCTGCTCTTGGAGACAAGGATTTTGAAGCTCTGGCTGACATACTTTGGGCATGCTGCTGTGAGGCACCAGTCCTTGGAAAAGGACATCATGTTTGGAAGGATGTAGGGACAGTGCAAGAGAAGAAGACCTTGGAGGAGATGGTTGACAGAGTAACTGGGGTAATGGGAGTAGGTGTGTCAAAGACAGTGAGATTGGCTCAGGATAGGGCAGGGTTCAGAGATACTGTGCATAGGGTCGCTATGTGTCACATGTGACTCAACAGAATACAACAAGTTGACAACAATTAAAGTAATAATTATTTTAAGCAAGAATCATCAATAGATGCTAAAACTAGCTGGAGAAAATTTAATGATAAACAATTTATTTACATAATTTCTATTTTACCTAAAAGACATACTTATCCATGTCAAAGGGAGACTAGTAGCATTACAGTGAAGAATCCTGGTACATACCACCTTAGTCAAGTAATTCCAGTGAACATTAACAGAAATAATGGACAAGTGCCCCCTGATGTGAGGCAGTGAGAAAAATACAATATCACTTTTATGGCACCCCTCCAATATTGCATGTTGTTGTGTACCACTGAGTTGGAACCGACCCATTGCTGACTCTCCAGTGAGTTTTCAGGGACAGTTAATCACACGGGAGGAGACTGCCCATCCTTCTCCTGCGGAGCTCCTGATGGATTTGAACCATGTACCTCTGAGATCGCAGAGCTGCTTCTTTCCACTAGGCCATCAAAGCCTGAATCCAATCACGATAAATGATCAGTTAAACCGAAAGTACACTCTACAAAATAACTGTTGTTGTTGATAAGTGCCTTCGAGTCTCTTGCGACTCATAGTGACCCTATATACAACAGCCCCAAACTCTGCTCTGTCCTGTGCCATTCGTACTGTCTCCGACACACCCATCCCGATTACCCCAGTCGCTGAATCAATCCACCTCATAGAGGGCCTTCCTCCTTACAACATGTCCAAAGTATGTTAGATGAAGCCTCAGAATCCTTGCCTCCAAAATGCTGCCCCAGTTTAACCCTCTCCAGGATGAACCTGTTTGTTTTCCTAGCAGTCCATGGTACCCTCAATACTCTTCTCCAGCACTACAGCTCAAAGGTATCGATTCTCTTTTAATCCTCCCTAGTCATTGTCCAACTTTCTGATGCATAGCAAGTGATTGCAAAGACCATGGCCTGTATCAGATGCACCTTAGTCTCCAGAGAGACACCACTGTTCTTCAAAACTTTGGAAAGGTCCCTAACAGCAGACTTTCCCATCACAATACATCTTTTAATTTCCTGGCTACTGGTGCCAAGAATGTAGACTGTGGAGCCAAGAAAACTAAAGTTGTGAACAATCTCAATCTCTTCACCATCCATCCTGATGCTGCCAATTACCTAATAAAAGTTTTCAAGTATACAGACGTCAAGAAATACTGAAAAACTATCTCAGAGTGAAGTAGCCCAAAGAGAGATGACAAGTAAATTGAGACCAAGGAGCTCTGGTGGACTAATGTGGGCAAGGAGTTGGGTTGCAAATCCAAAGGCATATGATTTGTACAGGAACTTTAAAAATCACCACAAGACAGAGAGGGTAGAGCCAACACATGGAAATAACAAAAATTCATGAAAATGCCATCCAGAATATTAAGACCAAAATGGGAGAAGTGTCCAACATGCTGGAGGGACAAAAAAGTAGAAAAGATGAAACAGAGAGTGAGTGAGCTGGAAGACAAGAGCCTCAAGGGAAACACACTAGAAGAAAAATCGGAAAAGAGACATAAAGAAAATTAAACCATTACAATCATGTATGATGACATCAAAAGGAACAACATACACATGGTTGGAATTCTTGCACATGAGGGACAGGGAAATCACTGAGAAAACTGTTGAAGAAGTACTAGAAGAAAACTTCCTGGGTATTACGAAGAATGGAGAAATTCATACCCAAGAAGCTCAGAGGACACCAAATAGAATAGATAAAAAAATAAAAACATCAAGACAAATCACAGTCTAATTTTCCAAATTAAAAGGATAGGATAATGAAAGCAGCACAAGAAAGAGTCACCTACAATGGAGAAAAATCAGATTAAGTTCTGATTTCTCTGCAGAAATCATGTGAGTTAGAAGACAATGGGATGGCATATACAGATGGTTGAAAGGAAACAGGTGCCAGCCAAGCATCCTGTACCCAGCAAAGCTGTCCATCAAATATGAAGGAGAAGTCATTTGCAGAAAAGAATTAACTTAAAGAATTTGTGAAAACAAGACCAAACCCACAAGAAATTTTAAGGGAAGTACTTCATACAGAGACATCAAAGGAAAACAGATGGACTATAGTAACCAGAAACAATTAAAAAAAAAAATCACAGTAAAATGGCAACAGTAAAACATGGCAAGTCAATAGTCACACTTAAAGTGAATGGATTAAAATGTGCCAATCAAGACAAAATGAGTATCGGAATGGATTAAAAAAACCCAAAGCCTATCAATATGTTGCCTACAAAAGACATCTCTAAGAAACAAAGATAAAGAGACACTTAACAACAAAAGCTGGAGAAAAACATACCAAGCAAACGGCCTCCACAAAAAAGCAGGAGTGGCAATACTAATTTCTGATAAAATATATTTCAGGATGAAAAGTACTATAAAAGATAAAGAAGGGCACTATATAATGATCAAAGGCACAACAGATCAAGAAGACATAACCTTGGTCAACATTTATGCACCAAGTGATAGACCTGCAAAATACATAAAACAACTGTTAACAGAATTGAAAAAAGAAACAGCACTATAATAATGGCAGGAGACTTTATCACATTACTTTCACCAAAAGATAATTCAACTCAAAAGAAACTTAAAAAGAAAGATGCAAATGATCAAAACTATACAATTAGCCAACTCGAACTTGTGGATGTATTCAAGGTATTGCACTCAACTAAAACTCAGTTCACTTTCTTCTCAAGAGCACATGATATAGTATCCTGAATTGATTATATATTATGACACAAAGCAAGCCTCAACAAATTAAAAACACTGAAATACTACAAAGTATCTTCTCAGACCACAATGCCATAAAAACAGAAATTAACCACATGAGGGTAAAGCTTACAAAACCACTCATGTGGAAGCTAAACAATTCTCTGCTAGAACACAACTGCGTTCTAGAAGAAATAATGAAATAAAAAAGTGGTTGGACATTTGGGTTATCTTGTTCTCGCAATTGTGAATAATGCTCCTATGAACACTAGTGTACGAGTGTCCTTTTGTGTCTCAGTTCTAATTTTCTTGGGGTATATTCCTAGCAGTGTAATAGCTGGGTCATATGGAATTTCTATGTTCAGCTTTTTGAGGAAGCACCAAACTGCCTTCCAGTGTAGTGTGCCATTTTGCAGTCCCAACAACAATGTATAAGAATCCTATCTTTCGCAAACAACAAATGCTGGCAAGGTTGTGGAGAAACTGGAACCCTTATTCACTGTTGGTGGGAGTGTAAAATGGTCCAACCCCTGTGGAAAGTGGTATGGCGCTTTCTCAAAAAGTTGCATATAGAGATACCATCTGACCCAGCAATTCCACTACTGGGAATATACCCCGAAGAGACCATAACTGACATCCAAGCAGATATATACACAACCATGTTTATTGCAGCTTTGTTCACAATAGCAAGGAGTTAAAAACAACCTAAGTGCCCATCAACAAACGAATGGATAGAGAAGCTGTGGTATATTCACACAATGGAATACTATGCTGCATTGAAAAACAAGGAATTCATGCAATATTATTCAAAATGGTTGACTCTGGAGAACATTATGCTGAATGAAATATCCCAGTCACAAAAGGACAAATATTGCATGGTGCCACT
>NW_006400900.1:0-3764 GCF_000299155.1 Elephantulus edwardii | reverse complement strand
GATAGGGAATGGCAAAGAACACACTGACAAAGGAGATTAATCAGAACTGGCTCTGACAAGCACTGTGGCAAATGGACAATTAAAACAGACTTTCACGGGGCAGGGGAGAACAAACTGGGGAGGAGGCTAGAGAAAACAGTGCAACAATGAATGAATGAAAACCCAAAATCTCTGTAAATGTTCATTAAAACTAATAAAATTTAATAATTAAAGAAAATAATCCTATCTTTCCACATTCTCTCCAAAATTTATTGCTTACTGCCCTGTTAAAACTTTGCCACTGCTACTGGATTGAGATGGTTCTAATTCTGGTTTTGATTTGCATCTTTCTTGCCAGTGATTTCGAGCATTTCTTGATGTACCTTTGGCCATCCTAATATCTTCCTCTGTGAAAAGTCTTTCCATGTCTTTTTGCCATTTTGTATTTGGTTTGTCAGAAATTTTCTTGTGGAGGTCCTGTAGGATTCTGTAAACTTTTGTTATGAGATCATTGCCTAAGATGGTATTAGCAGTTTTTCTTCCCAGTCAGTAGATTTTCTTTTCACTCTGATGGAAAAAGGTTTTTATGCACACAGGGATTTAATCTTTAGACGGTCCAATTAATCAGGTTTTATCCTCTCCTGGTTGTATATATCTTGCTGTATTTTTCAGTTTCTTTATCTTATGAATCAGGCCTTCTTAAGCTTGATCCCACCTTTTCTTTTATGATCTTTAGGGCTTTAGGCTTTATCCCTAGGTCTCTGATCCACCTTGAGTTGATTTCTGTGTATGATGAGAGGTGCAGATCCTGCTTCAGCTTTATGCAGGTAGCAGTCCAGTTTTGCCAGCAACATTTTTTGAAGAGGTTGTTGTTTCCTATTCTATAGATTTTGTTTCCTTGTCAAATATCAGTTGACCATAGATAGATGGATTAATTTCTGGGTTCTCAATTCTGTTTCATTGGCCTATGTGCCTGTCATTGTACCAGTACCATGCTGTTTTGGTTATTACAGATGGAGGGAGTACAGGGATTCACAATACCAAAAGGAATTGGCTGACACAAAATAATTTAATGAAAGACATATGATCAAGAAACAATGGTGATAAAGGAAGAAGTTCAAGCTGCTGTGAAGGAATTGGCAAAAAACAAGGCCCCAGGAATTGACAGCATACAACTGACATATTACCACAAACAGATGCTGCCCTGGATGTGCTCACCAGGTTTTGCCAAGAAATATGGAGGACAACTGCTTGGCCAGCTGACTGAAGAGATCCATATGTATTCCCATTCCCAAAAAAAGATGATCTGACAGAGTGTGGAAATTATCAAACTATCATTAATATCACACATAAGCAAGATATTGCAAAAGATTATCCAAAAACAGCTGGACAGTAATACATCAGCAGAGAACTGCCAGATGTGCAGGCTGGGTTTAGAAGAGGTTGTGGCACTAGGGATGTGTTAGCCAATGTTAGATTAGAAGGATCTTAGATGAAAGCAAAGTGTACAAGAGGAATGTCTATCTATGTTTCATTGACTGGGTAAAGGCATTTGACAGTGTGAATCACAACAAACTGTAGCTAACATTTAGAAGTATGGGAATCTTGATTGTGCTTATGCAAAACCTATACTTGGACCAGGAGGCAGTCATCAGAACAGAGCAAGGAAAGTCTAGTGAGATGAAAGAGGTTATAGGCCACACTTCAGGGAAACTCTCCTTCCAATAGATTAGGGCTGTAATGGGATTAAAGGTATTACATTCCATGCTAAATCCTTTTCAACTATTTTAGTTATCAGATCATGGGGGATTGCTGCGTAGCTTTCAAAGCATTACATAAATATACTTTGGGGGACACACAAATTAATCAATGATAGGATGGGGGTGTGTGAAAAATATGAAAATGTGTCTATTTTTCACACAGTTGTTGTGTCAAAACAGACCCACAGCAGGCCCTCTGGCGGGTTTTCAGAGGCAGTTAATCACAGGAGAGAAGACTGCCCAGCAGCGCAGCCACTAGGCAATAAATTCCAAACAGAGCAAGGATTTTACGGTAAAAATTAAGCTACTGATTACATGGATAAATTCTTTAGAAACTAAGAAAGGGGAAAATCTTCTCATTTTGATGCAAAATCCAGAAATAATAAGCAAAAAAGATTGCTAAATTTAGTTAAATAAAGAAATATTTGAATTAGCAAACAAAGATTTGTTGAGCATGGGGTCACTATCAGTTGGGGAAGGGGAGACTCAATAGCAGCTAATAAAAATAACAATGGTTGTAAGACTTTATGATTATAAAAAAACCACTGAAATTTATGTTTTTAAAAAGTAAATACTACGATATGAATAATAACTGCATGCTAAATGAGAGACTAATCAACTAATAGAGACATCGGTTTTGTACCAATGTGTACAATCAAGTCTGAATCAAACCACACATAACTGACCCTCCAGTAAGTTTTCAGAGGCAGTAAATTACACAGGAGTAGACTGCCCATCTTTCTCCCACAGAAGAGCTAGTAATTCAAGCAAATACAATAAATGGAAATACATCAAATATTCCAGGATCCTTGAGTTTATGATAGTAAAAGAATAAAATGTAACTAGATGGTCTTCTTTGTTGGGGCCTGAGAAACCAAATAATTATTCTAAAAACTCATAAATAGGGAGCTTTGGTGGCCTAGTGGCAAGAAGCTGCACTGCAATCCCAGAAGTGCTCGGTTCAAATTCACCAGATGCTCTGCTGGAGAAGGAAGGACAATCTTTTCCTGTACCAGTCAGATCTGATTTGACAGTAAATGCACAAAAAATTTAAAAAACAAACAAAAAAAACCCTCATAAATAAAATATAAGAAAGACTAAGATAACCTTGATACAAACCATGGTATTTTCAATTGCTTCATAAACATATGAAAGATAGACAATGAATAAGGAAGACTGAAAAATTGATGCCTTTGAATTGTGGTGTTGGCTAAGAGTAGGGGATATACCATGGACTGCCAAAAGAACACAAGTCTATCTTGGAAAAAGTACTGTCAAAATGTTCCCTGGAGGCCAGACTCATGAGATTTTGTCTCACATACTTTGGGCATGTTGCCAGAAGCTGCAAATTCTAAGAAAAAGACATTATGCTGGAGAGGTCGAAGGAGAAAGACAGGAAGTTCTTCAATGAGATGGAACGGCACATGACTGGAACAATGGACCTAAGAATGGCTGAAGCTTTGAGTATGGCACAGGATAGGGCAATGTTTTAAAATGTTGTTCAGGAGCGATGCAGCACCAGTGAGAGCGACGCAGCGCGAGAACGCCGCTGCCAGACGGGAGAACGCTGCCGCCAGACGGGAGAATGCTGCCGCTGCCGCCAGGCGGGGTTCCACCGCGAGAGGAGCCTGGAAGAGACCCGGGAAGAACAACAGCCAGCCACCTACTGGGGAACTCCAGAGGAGCTAAGACTGTGAGACCCCAGAGGAAGGAAGACTACCCGACACTGTGTGACCCCCCTGCAACCCACACCTGTGTGACCCTTAACACACAGGGTGCTGCTGCATAAACCCCCAGCAGCGCCCAAGCCCCGCCCCCACCTCTTGGTGATACTATCCAAGCCCTGCGCTCCTTAGCCCCTAGTCCCTTGCTTTCCTCCCCTTCCCCCACCCCCCTTGCAGCTCCACAACCACACATCTCAACCCCCACCAAAGCCCTGTGACCTCAGGGCACCGCCTTGGATCCAGCCATCACCTGGAGCTATCAGGCGAGCTGTTGAGGAACTAACCTGGCAGGAGAAAGGCC